>NW_010397776.1:0-4751 GCF_000710305.1 Buceros rhinoceros silvestris | reverse complement strand
TTAAAGAAACTTCACTGGTCTGTCCGGTTTAATTTCTCTTCAGATTAACACGAAGGATGGACAAATGCATATGACTGTCATTAGCAGGGCTAGTTCACGTGGCTTAGCGGTGTGAGGTGGTTTTTGATGTCTGCTCTTCTGAAGAGAATTTGAACTGAGACACCAAAAGATATGGCCAGCTTCTCTTTTTCCAGCAGAACAGTGGCTTTTTTGTTACCTGGCTCTGGGGACTTGTTCTGAACACCTCTCCCTGATGTTTCTGTGAATAGAACAAGCGCTTCCAAAACACAATTTGATTTTTTTAGTAATCCCTTGCATTTAAAATGCACACTGTGCTTTAATAGTAACAAACAGTTTTTAAGCATAGACAAGTTCTTGACAATTTGTTAAAAATGAAACCTTTTCTGGAACTATACTTTGAATGAATTTTTGAGGTACGCGCATGGATCCAGACTGTGGTTTGTGTGTGAACAGTGAGGGCAAACCTGCAGCACAGGCACTGGGACTCCAGTGGGATGTGGGAGACTGAAATGCACATCTCTCTTCTACCCAATTAAAAAATCAAAGCAAGTGTTGAAATCTTGACAACTCTTACAAAACCAAGTTACAGCACCAGTTACATTCAGGATACAATTTTCTTGTGGAAAAGGAAGGTGAAGCAAAAAGAGTCAATCAAGCTGATCATGCACAGAGAAGAAAACAGAGAAGCATTTTTGCAAGAGCCAAAAAGTCTAGCTTAATCCTTGCTGACAGTCCTGTGGAGATCAACCTTCAGCAGACAGGACTATACCCTTCTGAGATTGTGCCTTGCCTTTCACCTGCAAGGTCCTGCTCTTGTGTCCCTCTTGCTCACCTGTCTGTGAAGCTTGCCTGATCCCACTAAGGGGGATTGAGACCAACTCTCAGCTGATTTGTCTTTCACATCTTGCATGTGGTAGCATGTTGACTGAGAGAAATTAGACTGAGAAGAGGTAGCTGCCCAGGATTGTTCAAGAGGGACTAAAGTTGGTATAATTGCCAACTTAAAGACACCTAGAAGCGGGGCTGCACAGAGTCTTAGCAGAAGCAACCTAAGGATGGCTTGAGTAGAGAGAAGTCTTGGGAAGTAAAGAGTAAACCTGGGGAAGGAAAAAGCTCGCTACTTAGTACAGAGCCTCAGCAGCTGATTTCACAGCAGAGATGTTATGAAATTCTGCACAAGAGGGCATAAAATGCAAAAGGTGGCCAATGATTGTGCATGTAATCAAAAGGCAGCAAAATGTGAGACTGCTCTGCCTGTTTGAGCTCATAAAAGAGAAACTCTAAGTACTGTACCAGGAGAGCACAGAGAACGCTTTTTGAAGATGGGACTTTATAGACCTTTAGCTTGAAAAAGTTTTGTGTCCAGCTGATGCAGGGAAAACATGTAATTGTTTGGAAAAGACCATCTATACCTATTGTAAGCCCTATTGCATGGGCTTCTCCTTTGATGAAGGAAGGACTGTTCTTCCCACATCAGTCCAGTGACCACCAGCAATTGCTCAGCCTTGAAAGGGCAAGATCATCTGCCAAGAGCCTGGTTTGTGGTGTTGTGTCTCTAGAAGGAGAAGGCTTTTGCTCTGGTCACCTCTAGTCAAAGCCTTGTCAAAGGAAGATGTTCTGAACGGCAAGGAGTAGTCTGATTCTGAGAGGGAGAGTTAATTTATCACAAAATTCTCTTCTTGGGCATCCTGAACAAAAAACAACATAAACCAGCCAAGGATTCAAATACACGTTCCCCAAACCACCTGCATCAAATCAAGCTACTCTAGGAACTTATCTTCTATCAAGAAGTGGTTTCAGAAGGTGTCTTTTAAACATTGTCATCCTCCAGAGCAGCATTTTGAAGGTAGCTCTGCAATGTCTATAAGGTTCATCAGGTGCTGCAAAATCGGAGCTGTTTGTACTCTTGCTGATACCCGCAGTGGCTGGTGCAAGATCATGGCTGAAGAACAGAGTAGAAAATAAGTGTGGTAACACGGATTTATGTTTGGGGATTTTTTCTTTCGTTGCTGGCGGCTGCAGGGCTGACAGAGGCAGGGGTGCTGCCCCTGCTGCCTCCAGGGCAGCATTAAAACCATTAAAAAATAAGGATAATAAAACAGTCTTCAGCACTGCTGCTGGTTTGGTGTGAAGCAAATTTGCTATTCTCCCTCAGCACTCTCTTCTCCGTCCAGCCAAAAAACAATCTGAAATTCCTACCTGCAGAATTAAGAGAAATAAAATTGTTTCCTCAGTTTTCTGTGGAGCCCTTTGGCTGAACTAATGCCAGTACGAGGCCGTTGGCCCTGCCTGCCTCCTGGGCCATTGCCTAGCCACGTGGCCTTGCTCTGCCAAGGGACGTGTCCTCCATCTCAGATATATGAGATAACTGTCTTACGCTGCCTGGAAAAGAATAATAAAAGAATAAAAAGAATAATAAAAAGAATAATTTGAGGGAATGCTCTAGCAATAAAGATTGGGAGTTAATGAGTGAGGACATAGCCTAGCTTAACAACTCCTGTTTCCTGATGGCTGTTTGCTATTTTGGGACAGGAAACGTGATTTTCCTGCTTTAATTCAAGGTGAATACTGTACTCTGCTTTGACTGCCCGCTTATTTAAGACTTAGGCAAGGGATATTTAAGGCAGTCTGAAGTATTTTTGCAGCTAGCTAGTCCATGAATTATAGCAGATTTGGCCTATTTTTGGAGGGATTTGAGGCAGAGATGTTTACAAGAGCTTGCAGAAAGGGCATAACTTGCTTTTGTAAAATTCTCCTTAATGTGCCAGCATCTGGGTACCTCAGACTCAATGATAATCAGTCTGTAGGTTTCAGAAACATTTTATTGCCTGTCATGTCTCATGTTTCTGGAGGTGGGGAGAAGTAAGACCTTCAAACCTAGTGGAAGCACAAAATTCTTGTTTGCGTTTTCAGATGAAGCTCCAGCTCCAAGCTGGAAGCCAGCTATGATTGCATCCTACATCTTGCTAGCTCTCGTCAGTTTTATTTTTGTCATCCCATGAGTATTACCTTCTCTGTCCCACTATATTCTGGATAAAATCTTGCAGGAAGGACAGCGATGCTGGTAGCATTATACCATCTGAAATGGCTTTTTAAGGGTGATATGAGATTCCAAATAATTCCTTTGGTGCAGGAAAGGGAAATCTTTTATTGGAAGAAAGGTTGCAGACAGCTCTAAACCCTGAAGCTTTGGGGGATAGTTTATTTCCTGTTTTCATTTTGCTGAAATTTAAGATAAATTTTTCTATCAAAATTTCTGTATATAATTGGGCCATAAAGTCAGTATGTTGGGCAGCTGTGGATAGCTTCACTTTCTACAGTTCTTACAAAAAAAGATTGAGAAGAGGCAAGGCTTGTTAATTTGAAATGAAAGCCCAGTGTCCTGGCTTGTCTACCACTGCAGTATTTCATCTGTCTGCCCAGGCTCTCTCTCTGCAGCCGACTGAGTTGAGTAACATGCCTGCAACACAGGGCGTTTCACTGGACAGGTGTTATGCTGTTCAAGGTCTAATCATCTCTATGACATGAATCGGGGAAAAAAAAGAAATGCAATTCTGAGTGTGTGCCTGATGTCTGCTGACACACAACTTTTGCTGCAACCAGTGGGAAAGCATGCTTGACTCACACTTAGCACCCGTCTTACTGCACCTTACAGCACAAGTATTGATGTTTGGGTTTTTTTCAGTTGTAACTTGTGATTGTGCAAAGGTGTTAGTTTGACTTTTTTTAATTGCTCTTTCACAAGCTCCAAGCTTTTGCTCAGGATAAACAAACTGTTCTGATGAGTGCCTTCCTTGAAGCCTTTGCACCTGAGGATTGGCACTCTGAGGAAGTGACCAGCTCTGCTGACCAAATCTGTGAGCTTGAGACACTAGTAGTTAACAAGGTGGTTAGAAAGTGATTAGAAGATTAACCTTGTGCTAAGCTAAGGCAACTGTCAGATCAGTAGAATGAGCCACTCAAAATCTGGATTTCAAAATGCCTGCTGTATCAACCCAGGCACAGCTTGGCAGTAATTGCTGTAGAATATCTAAATTAAGTAATGAGGTTTCTGCTGTGGCAACTGTTAAGAAAGACTTTGCAATGCACATCAATTCTTCCAAATGCACTTTTCTGTTCAAGGGGGAGTTTTGGCCATTCAGGTCCTTGCAGACAAGTTACTGAGGCCCAAAATCAGCATAACACTTTTAAGCTTATCCTTAAGCACTTTGTTGTTGATGAAGGGAAGACATAAGCTCTTAATTATCTGTGCTAAACAGGGAGCTGGGAGGCTACTTGAGTATCTGTTAAAACACTTTATAGTAACTGTGCCCTGAAATGCAGAGCCCAGGAAGCTGCTGCCTTACCCTCTAACTGCACTTGTCTTCTGTGAATATGCTCACTAACCTTCAAGTAAATGGTGCCTTACATCTGACTCTGTTGGAATTTTGCCTGTCCTGAGAGCTTATCATTTTAGGAGAATAGGCATAATGCTGTATTCAGCTTTAACTGGAGCGCTTGTGACAACTGCCCATTTTATCCAAATACTGCTGAGTGGAGGATTATTAAATAATGTGAAAGACAAATGGAGGATTAAGTCAGGAGTGGAACTGACTTTGTCTTTTTTTAAGTTTGCATCTTTATCATAACCAGGCGTTGGTAGATACTTAGCCCTATCAATGCAGCCAGCACTTTGGAGTTCTCAGCAGGAGGCAGAAAAAGAAGTAAAAGACATCACTACCACCCGCCCC
>NW_010397775.1:0-396 GCF_000710305.1 Buceros rhinoceros silvestris | reverse complement strand
CTCCTTCCCCACCGAGCCCGGAGCGCGACTCGGAGCCCGCCGGCCGGGGTCGCCGCTCCGGGCTTTTCTGTTTCCGCAGCTTTTTTCCCTCCCCGGAACAACCCGGGCGAGCCTGCCAGAACGGGGCACGCCGGACGGAGTTTAAACTTCTTTTTTTTCCCTTGTTTTTAACTCCTTCCCCACCGAGCCCGGAGCGCGACTCGGAGCCCGCCGGCCGGGGTCGCCGCTCCGGGCTTTTCTGTTTCCGCAGCTTTTTTCCCTCCCCGGAACAACCCGGGCGAGCCTGCCAGAACGGGGCACGCCGGACGGAGTTTAAACTTCTTTTTTTTCCCTTGTTTTTAACCTTTTTTTAATCAGCCGCCCCACACCGAGCGGCTACCCCAGCACGGCTTGAGA
>NW_010397774.1:19795-33852 GCF_000710305.1 Buceros rhinoceros silvestris | reverse complement strand
GGGGGGTGGAGAGTGTGGGGGGTCGCGTGTGTGAATCTTTTAGCATTTCAAATATAAACTTCATTATAAATTATGTAGTAATTTTGAAACTGAAAACCTACAACTGCATCGTCAGGAACTGACCTTGGAATTAAATGATTTCCTCTAAAGTTCTGACTTCATAAATCTTTCCTGCATTTCCGTGCTTGGCAAAACTCATCATGTGAGTAGGCAGCCATGAGATTTTCTGGATCTGCTTTCCAAGCTTGGCTAATCACACAATTTTAATAGAATAAATCACTATTTCAACAAAGGGTTGTCTCATCGGCAGAGATACGCAACTTTTACTCACAAAGGTACGGATTTATCATGTTTATTAACTGACATGCTCTACAGCTTTGTCTTGTTTTGCCTACTGCAAGCGGTGACTCAGCCTTGTGCCATGGGCACGCAAACATTATTAATAAAACCTTATTCTGCCACATTTAGACAGATTATGGACAAATGATAAGGAGGGATTTGCATACAAGCCACCCCATCAGAAGTATATGAGAGAGGATCATAGTTTCTGGTAAATTAGATAAGCCATCTCCTCTAGGAAAAAAAAAAATCTAAAATTCAGGTGTCTTTCAGAAAGTGCGTTATACCCTCAGATGTGGTAAACACTAGCTGCTAGTATTCCCCGCGGTACTTCATTTCCTCAGTAAGTGGGGCATGTCAAGATACTTGCAGAGAGGGTTTGCAGGGCTGTGGGAGAGCTCGGCCTGCTGCAGGGGATCGCTGGGTTCCACAGCGGGGCTGCCCCTGGCAGGAGCTCTGCTCCTAAGGGAGCAGGGCTTTCTGGGAAACCCGCTGCCACCCCACTCTTCCCAGGGCGCTGCTCTGAGTGGCAGCAGGGATGGTTCTCTGCACAGTGAGGCATTCCACTTCGAAGCTTTCATCTGCGTTTCATGGCAACAGGACATCCCTGATCAACCCCCAAACGTCGCTGCTGGCGTGGGAACCCTGTGTGAAGACATCTGGCTCCACCAGTATTTCCGTATCGCAGGGCTCTGCTGCAAAAGGGGAACCAGCCCGCAGTGATGATGGTTGTCAGGTCCCCAAAAAATCTTAGTGTAGGGGTGCTCTCAATATGTAATTGTCTCTTTGCAAGCCTGATAAACACCACCAGCATAAGAAAACCTACAAAATACTAGTAAACAAGGCTTCCCAGGAGGGAGACAGACTTGCCTGCCTTTCCCTCCTACTCTCTCTCTGCGTGCAGGCAAATTTAGCAGTGATCCAAGATTTACAGCTTTAATTACGAACTCTAGCCCAAGCAGTCATTCTGGAAATATCCTTGCTGGGGGACTGGAGAGTGGAACCGGGGCAGGCACAGTGGGGTGTACAGCTGTGCCTCTGGTTAACTGCAGTGGTTCTAGTCCTTCACTAAGATGATTTCTTGAGAAGGGATTTTATCTCCCCCCCTACTGCTGATGACAAGCAAAATGGGAAAAAAGGAGTCTCAATCTGTCTTTTACTGTGTTATCTAATAAACCAGCAAAAATTATCCTCAGCAGTGAAGATTAGCCTGCTTCAAGCTCACACACCTTAATTAAACACGCTGAGCTCCAGTGGACGGCCAACTCAAAACGTTTTACACTGTTAAAAACTGTTTGTTTGTTTTACTGTCCAGTCATCCTAATTTTTACACCCAAAGCTGATCAGGACTCCTAGCAAGAACCCGACCATGATGGTGGTCCACAGTGTAAAAACCTCCTTGCTTGCTTCAGGGAGAAGATTTCAGGTAAGAAGGTAGGGAGATTTTTGTGAAGAAATGTGAACCATTTTTCAGAGAAGCAGTACAGCCCCCTGCCACCTTGACCAGTGGCCTTTATATTGGAATATACTCTGTTTTGGATACGCATCTCCAATAAACAGCACTGCTAATGCAGATTCACCAGTGCAGTGATAAACTAGGTCTGACTCCACAGTGAAAGTGTAGCTACATCATGAGCCTGTAACTCAGCCATGGTCAGGGCTGTACTGAGAACATGATTCTTCAGAAGAGCCAAAGCGAGAACTCAAGGCACGTAGAAGATCTTTCTGATCTTCTTGCTCATGTAGTTTTTTTAATTGAATAAAGCATCGGTGTAAGGCTAGTATGAAACCATAAAGGCATTATGGTATCAGAAGCCTTGTAGGAACTTACAAAAATTGATGGCAAGATGCTGTAATTCCCTTTCGCAAAAGATTTGAAATATCTTGAAAAGCCCAATACAGCGAAAGAGGAGCAGCTCAGAGGCACAAACCTCAGCTGCATCATCCCACCTGCCCAAAGCAGAGACTGTCAGAGGACGCCTTGCTGGCCGTCAAACAAACAGGTGAAACAGCTGAACCCAACCTCTGGGCTGGCCACCCCAAAGTGCAGAGCGTGGTCACAATCCATTTTTGAAACACATTTTTCATCCTATCTATTCTTCGTGAGACACTAAGGAACGGGGAGGACTTGCCGTTCCCTACAGAGCCGAGATTGGCTGATACCATCTTCTGAAGCATTACAAGAGCACCGTCCCTGCCGGGCACACCACGGCGTGTCCGATCCCCAGCACAGGAGCAGAAAGAAGCATTATGGCTGCAAAAAGATGACATGCTGGGAAGTTTCATTATGTCACATTTGACCTTCCTGGCTTTCCTAATAGATTGTTCTTGTCATCAGGGCCTAACAAAATGCATTACCTTGCTGGCATTTGCTGCTCAGCAGCAAGTACAAATCTTAGCTCCACAAGCTTCGTTTGGAGGTCCAGCACTCTGATTTAGAAAGTATCTTCAGAGGCTAAAAAGCTTAATCTTGTTTTCCTCCAAAAATATTAAATTTTAAATCTCTTTGTAAGAAGGCATTTGCAGCTGAGCGGTCCTTTTAAACTACATTTCTTTCTTGGTAGGAAAGAAATTGAAATGCACTAGAAAATGTTCAACTATATCAGTATTCTTAAAGACTGATGTGCAGGAGACAGAAAAAGTGCCTTTTCTTCTCTATGTGGTCCAAGAAAGGCCCCCCCAAGGACTTCCAATGGCCTTGCTCTGCACATATGTGCACTTGTGCATCCCAAATATCCTCTTCATTATGCTTTGAAGACTCTCAGTTTTATGTTTTTATTTTCAATTCCATACCATAGCTAGCTCCTAGCTGGTGTCTGTGCCCTGTCTCACCAAAGTTCAGTAGTCAGCAGACAGGTCATTGATTCAACGATATACTTTAAGTATTATATCACTTCTTGATGTCCCTTTTGATCACAGTTTAATTACACTAAGATAGCTGTGAATAAGGTTACTAATCTTGAACTAATTCTGTTTTCTGAAGGTCACACAACCCTGTTCATCTCTCAGCCTCTCTTAGACTCTGTTTAGGAGATCCTAAGATCATCCTCATGGTTTCACTGTGTGGTGGTTACATGTCAGAAAAGAGCATATGAGCACCAGTACTACTGACATTGATGGAGAATCATCTTCATCCCAGTTATACAGCCATGGTCTTTTATCCACTGGTCCTTGACCATAGGCAAGCAGACATTGCTGGGGGAATGCCTCAAAAGGCTCTGCAAATAATCTCCTTCACCTCCTTCGTACGTAAGTATATACATATACTTTCACCCTCAGCCCCTCTTTCAAGACCTGGCATGAAATTGCATATGAATGCTGTATTTCCTTTACTAGGAAAATTATCTGGAAGAAATATTATATCAACTGCAGTTCGCTAATGCATAGCCAAAAGCTGTCATTGAGAGAGATATCATGCATTAAAGATAAAGTTATGGGCTCTAAAACAGATTTGGTAAAGGAAAATTCAACTTTCACTAAATTACCTATGGAAATAACTCACCTAAACACTGACTTAGCTCATTATGATTGGTGCCATTATAATAAATATCAGATATATTCGTAATTGCATGGCATTTATCTTCAGTTAATGACCTGTAGGAAGGTTATTATATAGGTTTCATCCTTTGGTTACTGCAAATGGAAGTATTCACTGAGCTGGCTTGCAATCTCACGCCTCATCCTGAAGAACAGGTCTTGCTGAGCCCTCCTGCCACGTGACTAAGGTGTGGACCAGCCGGTGGCTCAGCATTCACCCAGCGCTGATGTAACCTCCCCAAGGGAAGAGGCAAATCATTCTTGGTTGCTCTGGCTGGGAGCTACATGGAGAGTCTGTGACTCTACTCCACCTATCTGGTACTGCTGATGTTGGGCCCTTCAGCACGGTTTACATGTGATGAGCCAGCCAACAACAAGCTTTATCTCAGGTTCATTCCTGTAGCCCAAAACTTTAGTGGTATCTGCAGAAAACACAGGATAAACACATCCCACCCCTAATTAATGGTTAGATAGAAGTTTACTGCTTCCAGAAACTGGAATTATTGCTGCCCTGGTGGTGAATGGGTCCATGCAGGGTCAGAGCAGTGAATATTCAGATTTTGTCCCTGTTTCCAGGCTGGACAAAATAATAAATTAGTGGAAGACGACAGCAGTCCATCCATTTCCCTCATGAGCATTAGGTTTGACAAGCAAGTCACTAATCTGGTGCTCCTCACCCATACTGTTTGTGCTGGAAGCAGCTGTATTGACAAATCCTAGAAGAGAAGCATGAGCTTATCTCATGGCCAGGTTTTGGGAATCATGGCCCAAGAAGGTACTTGGCTGAATATTGTGCAGTGGCTACATCTTTAATCTTAACTGTAAGTGCCCTTGGTTTTCCTAAGCCTCACCAAAGCAGTAGGTGGCCCAGCAGGCTGAAAGACCTTTTGTTGCTGTTAATTCACCTCCAGGTCTTTTGGTGCTCCTAGGATCTCAGTTCACATCATCTCTGGTACCCTTAACCCAACCCTTCCTGTCTGTAACCACAGCTAATGCTTGCAGTGCAGAGAAAGCAGATGCTTGTCCTGGCAATCAATGGCTTTTCCTTGGGTGGTGTTTTATCTATCAGACTTTCCTCTCTGGACTAATTTTGGAAGCTGGATTCAGTGCCAGCTTCACAGATGATCTTTTTGTTGTGTCAAGGTCTTTGGCTTTGTTCACCAATAACTTAATTAGAGGTACTTTCCAAACTCCCTCTCTGCTTACACAGCCCTCGCACTTCTTCTTTTCCGTGCTTTCTCTTTCTGTTAGACAGGTACGTCAGAGCTCAGAGGACCTGGGGTGATGAAACGTGGGAACACTGACAACTCCGTGGGAGGAACAAGGGCTGCAGCACCTGAGAAATGGTTCGCTGAAAGCTTCTTCCAACCACAGCCACATTTAGAATGTCCCCCCTTGATGAAAAATGAGAGTGTTGGGGATGCTGGGAGCTTAAGGGAAGAGAAGGGACAGAGGCTTCACAGGCAATACAAAACTGTGAGGAGCGGTAGTACACCAGGTGGTTGTGCTGCCCTTCAGAACAACCTTGGCAGATGAAGAAATGGGCCAATAAATGCAAAGTCTTGTGCCTGAGAAGGAATAACCCCAGGCACCAGGACAGGCTGGTTGCTGACCAGCTGGAAAGCAGCTCTGAGAGAATGTCCTGGGGGTCCTGGTGGACACCAAGTTGAACATGAGGCAGCAGTGTGCCTCCTGGGGCAAAGAAGGCCATGGCTCTCCTGGACTGCTTTAGGTAGAACACTGCCAGCAGATCGAGGGAGGTGGTCCTGCCTCTTTGTTCACATTAGTGAGACGTATCTGGAAGGCTGGGTCAGTGCCGGGCTCCCCAGTGCAAGGGAGACATGGACATGCTGGAGTGAGTCCAGCCACAAAGGCCACAAAGATGATGAAGGGACTGGAGCATCTGATGTAGGAGGAGAGGCTCAGAGAGCTGGGACTACTCAGCCGGGAGAAGAGGAGGCTCAGGAATATTCTATCAGTGTGTATAAATACCTGATGGAGGAAGTAAGACACAATCAGACTCTTCTCAGTGGTGACCTGTGAAAGAACAAGAGGCGATGGCCACAAACTGAAATTCAGGAAATTCCACTTAAACATAAGAAACAACTTTTTTACTGTGAGAATGGTTGAACACTGAAACAGGTTGCCCAGGGAGATTTCTGCATCTGGATGGTGTCTCCATCCTTGCAGATGTTCAAAGCCCAACGGGACGTGGTCCTGGGCAACTTGCTGTAGGTGACCCTGCTTTGAGCAGGGACTAGGGGATCTCCAGAGCTGCTTCTCAGCCTCAGCCACTCTCTATTCTGTGACTTTTGCTATCTCTAAGGCAAAACTTCGCTTACTTTCAGCAGGGTAAATTTGATCTGCAAATGTTTCTGACATTATCTGAATTTCTACCAGAAACCAGTGCTCCTTCTTTCCTTTTAGGAGCAATTATCATCTGTCCCCGTTCACTTAATGAAAGCTTTTACATCCTATTAGCAGGCATGGTAGGAAAGAAACAGCAAAGACTGAAAGCAGCCTCTTGTTTATTAATGTTTGACTGAGTTTATATCCTTTCTGGAAGTCTGCAGTCTTGTGTATGCTGACTGTTCTCCTGGATATCCTTCCTATGGGTAAAAATGTCTCTCTTTTTTTAAGCTTCTGAATAAATTCTTGGCCTCAACAAGAATTCCTGGGGCAAGAAGTCCCTGAAATGTGTTGTATTAATACAAAATATATTCCTTACAAAAACTCTGAGTCCAGGTGTGATAGATCGTGCAAAGATTTGCTTGGATTTTTCCAAAAATGTGACCCAAAGCCTTGGGAAGGAGGAGGGTTGTGATTTGACCGGCATGGTTACCCGACCGTTTACAGAAGAGTGCGATCCAGGGCGACTGACAGCAGCAGCCTTTCGTTCCAGCGTGGCTGTTGTTCTGGTTTTATTTAAATTGGAAAGGCGAGAGGGTTTGGGAAGCTGCCAGCGTTAATGCTGTAGTCACTGAAAAGGTAAAATGTGCCTTGAAAAGATACACAGCTCTCCTTTCTCAGACGCATTTGCTTTAAAGTTGGAGCTAAACCTCTCCACAGAGCAGATATGGGGAGCATGGATTGCACTGATTCTTGGCAGGATGAACTTGAGATGAGATTTGGCATCTAAGGCCAGGCCTAGCCCTGCTGCAGGAGGGAGTGGTGAAGGGACTGGCTGCTTTGCATGGCTTAATTGCCCTCAGCACTGCAATCTGCAGTGGTTTGATAAATTATGGCTAGTGTTCGGCTTTATTTCTTCGCGAGAAATGGCAGCCAGTAATGGAGTAGAGCATTTAGTCAATGGTAATAAATAAAAATAATTCATTTCTTAACTGGAAAAACAGGGGGGGAAAAAAGGAGTCATAGTGGGCTGATCATGCTCTTCTTTTCTTCTTAGAAAACACCACCAACAAAAATTCAGGAGCTTTAAGGCGTCAAATGCCCACCCAGAAGTTTATTGGTGTGACAGAGCAGGTTCTTCCCTGACTTGGGTCTGCCAGGTTTAAACCTTGGCTCTTTGTGTTTAAACCTTAAGCCTGTTCTCTATCAGGCATGCATGATAAAAGAGATTTTAGTTCTCTGCCCACGTAACACTTTCTTCCCTCTTGCTTGAGCCTCCAGCTCTTGGCAAGAGTGGAGTCTCCTACAGAAACAGATGTTTCCCTCTTGCCTATCAAGGACACACTGCTCTTGGGCTGAGGCTTTCCGCTTGCTGGTGCTTCAGAGCCCCACGTGTAACCCCTGCTCCCTGCTGGAGCTCCCTCCTTTCCCTTGGGAAACCCCTGCTCCTCCTGAGCCACACTGGGAGAAGAGGCTGAAGCAAACAGAAGTTTCCCAGAGTATGTCAAGGATTTTGCTATATATCTGCTCTCGAAAGCACATGGGGGTTCCTGGGATGTGTTGATTCCCCTGTATCAGCGAATTGTCTCCCTGTGAATGCTTTGGCCATTGCACCATCCTTAATATTTCCACAAACAAAGGGACCTGCTGGCTCCCTTCAGCAGGGACAAGGAAAGGTTGAGAAGAAAAGAATCCAGGCTGATAGCAGAAACCTGCTCATGGCCCACCAGCAGTTCTGTTTGGGGCTGGGAACCCTCAAGGTCCAGTATTTGATTGTTCAGAAAACCTTAAATTGTATGTGAAAATTAAAGCGGGTGACTGAGATGACATTTAAATTCTTACTGACTGTACAACAGCGATTTGTAGGGTCTGTTAAGAATAGACCAAGTGTCTAGGGATGCTGCTGGCTCTACCTGGTGCCTGTGTGTTTAGTCATTAGTTTTTTGTGTGCTCTTCCCTGCAAGGTGCTGCTATCAGTGTTTGGAAAGATGGTACATAACAGTTACTACACTTGGCTTCCCCTGTTTGGTGCCTCATTAGTTGTAGCTCTTGGCATCTTGATAAAACGTTATCTCCCAGATAAGCTGAATACACTGCGCAGTTGTCTTGACTTGTGCAGCAACACTTGGCCTCTGTTTCTGTGGGAAGTAACGGAGTGGAAAGGGTACTTTCTGAGACGTGTCTAAATTACCTCCTTGGAGATACTGCCTGCGTATTGCCACCACAAGCAATGGTGTCTGAGAGGGAATCTGAAGATGAGCACCAGTCAGGTGTCCCCTTCTCTGCCTGCCACCATCGGCACATGGCCATCTGACACAGGAGCACATGTGCCATGTCCCGGACGGACAGCTGAGCAATGGCAGGGACAGCACGACACCTGATGGGATAACCAGGTATGCTGGGTAAGACTGGGAAAGGAAGGGACCAGCTGGGGAGGGTGATGCCACATTGGGATGAAAAGAGACTGGCATGAAACAAGGGGTCACCCCAAACCAGAGATGTACTTTATATTCTCATGACTTGGGGGAATTTGGTGCTCTCTGGGGCCACTCAACCACTCTGCCTTGCTGCAACACTTTGCCACTGCCCACTATGCATTTGAGAGGATGCCCAAGAACTGCACTGGGTCTTGTTCAGTATCTGAGCGGTGAGAGCACCGGTGGTTTCACTGAGGTCCCGAGCATACCATGGAGTAAGCTGAGGCTCACCACTGAGCTCTAGAACTATGTTCCCAGAATCTGTACAAATAACGGGTGTCAGTAAAGCAGCCCAAACCACTGCCTATGAGCCCTTCACGTGCTTTCTTTGCTGTTCCTGTGCTGGTTCCCCAGTGCAAACACACAACACGGGGAATCTTTCCTGCAAGCCTCTCAGTGATACATGACTGTCAGTGTTAATATACCAGGGGAAGCAGCACAACCATCTGCGGCACTGACAGGAACCAGGCTTGATCAATGAGGGCACTGCGTATTTTCAGCAAGGATCAGAAAACCAGCTTACCAAGGAGTAAAACAAAAAAGCTCACCATTTAATACCCTTGTCTTTTTTCCTCCACCTCAGGATACGAATCTGGACCCTGTGATGTTTTGGCTTTTATTTTACTCAGCTTTCTAAAGTATGAAATGACCGAGATCCCCATCCCGACAAGATAAATGTGGCTAATACACAGGTAGTTCCACTGCCAGCAAAGGGCCCAACCGGCTCTGAGTCCTCTGAGCGATCTGTGTTCGATGATCTTTGCAGATGGTTGAAGTGGCTCATCTTCTCTCTAGCAGAAGTGTGTTATGTTTTCCATAGGGGGAAAAAAAGGAGAATAACTGCATAAATTACCAGTGGAAGCAATTTCTTCCCTGACAGTCTTCCCTGTCTGCTCTGCTCCTAAAGGACCAGTATATACTGACTCTAATCAGGCTTCGCTGCTCGTGTTGGGAATTTCAAAAAGAGGAGGGAGAGGAGATACTCTGCTTTCCAACAGGCAGAAAATCTTCTGCAGCAGAGATTGCTCCCAAGGGCCGAGGGCCCTTTACCCTCATTGATCAGAGGAAAAAGTCGCTCCTAGGCATTACCTAGTTACATTGGCCTTCATTTTCAGGAGTAACAAGACCAAAACTGCCTCCCACTGAGCCTCCAGCTTACATCAACAAGGTTGACTTGCAGCTGGGAGGTGCTTGGTGTTGCCTGGGTATTGTCCTGCTTCTCCCATCACCCAGGCAGGCCTGACCGCGACTATCTTTGTACCACACAAGCCAGCGTAAGCACAGCAGAGCGGCAGAGCTTCACCCTCTATTTTCAGTGTGGGGAAACTGCATCATGAAAGTGCATTTTACAGGTTTCCTGTCTTAATCCAGAGAGAAATTGCTCTCATTGTTCACTGAACTTCAGGAATTGCAGGAGTTTGTACATTCCTTTAAAGTGCTTGCAAGCCCTGCAGAGGCAGTGCCTGTGTTCTGTGTTTTAGCACCTGCAAAAACCACTCAGATCAGCAACTTGCCAGAGCTACAGAATACATAAACCTGGTATTTTTGCATCTGCTTAGTACGTGCTGTTAGTGGGAACCAGCTGAGTAGGTTTATGTCTTTTTTTTCAGGAGAAAGTGGATGACACAAAATCCCTTCCCTTGTATTTTTAAAAGGAGGCCAAGAGAAGCCACCTCTCTCTCCTGCATAAAACATTCCACGGGGCCCAAGCTCATTATTTTCCACATTTGTGGTATAAATCTCTAAAAGCAGTGAATGCAGCTGGGAAAAAACTGCAGCCTACCAGCCATGAGACACTCATTTGGACCGACCTGTCCCCTCCTGCAGTTTCAAGTGAGGTGGGATCAAGTAGCCCCTTTGGACTGGGTGTCCATGTAAAACTGTTTTCCTTGGTATCAACCAGTATTTCCCAGCCCTCTCAAAAGGCATGAGGACTTGGGGGCTGCCTGGGGAGGTGGGATGAGGCAGAAAAGCAGCAAACACCAGTACTGGGTTGTTAAATGCTGTCTGAAGGGCTGGAGCATGACTTGGACTGGGAATGAAACACTGCTCCCAACAGCACATGGGGTGAGAATACTCTTAAATGTTTTCCTTTTTCTACTTGGGCACCACCTGCTGGCATTAATTAAATTAGCATCAGCAGCCAGATACCAAGCTCTGCAGTCCCTGAGAATACGCCAGTTTTTTTCCAGATTATTAAGCAAGAAGGAGAGAAGGATTTTTGTAATCACCTTGTGCACTCCCTGCACCAGCCCTTAGTCATTGTAAATACATCTCCTGGTACACTCCTCGTTTTAAAGATTGTGGTGGAGAGCTCTTACAGAAAACGTTTTTCTGGGCGTCACTTGCTGCTGGTGGTAGGCAAGGCCAAGTGTGTGCGTGGCACAGGCAGCTGGCCATGGTGCTCAGCCTGGCTGCTCAACCCTTCCTGTCCTGCCTGTGGAGACCCCCTGGACCTGCCAAAACACAGCCAGGACAAACACAGGACTGGAAGGACATTTCTGGGAGCCAACGCTATCTAACTTGCTATAACTCCAAAATACAAAGTCATGTGGTTGAGAAACACGGGCCCAGCTCACTTGGGTATCCCAGAAGGAGCTGCAGTAAGAGCACAGCCAAAGAGGAAGCAAGCTGATCCCAGCAGGAGAGATGTGCAAGGGGCAATAACAGGAGAGGACTGTGGTTGCATCCTAAGAGCTGCCAATAGGGTTCTGGGAGTTCTAACTTCACATCTGATACAGACTCAGCTTTCTTATCAATGTTCCATGCAGGAATAGGAATAATCCCCACGCTCAGCAGCGTAAGCTCGTTCAAGCTAGGCTGGCCCCATAGAGTTCATCTGCAGTCTTTAGTGATGCTTCACCTCAGGTCCTCCTCCGCCCTCAGTAAAACAGCCCCTGTAGCCCGGGCTGGTTTTGCACAAGCATGAGCGGCTTCTGACCAGCTTCGTGGAGCTGCAAAATACGTAGCGTGCAGGTAGCTACCAGGAAAGAAAGGGGATGGGATGAAAGGAAGGGCAAGGGAGAACATGCTTAGCGAGTAACGTGCTCAACAACCATGCCACGGATTCAGACTGGCCAGCCACAAATCCCAGTAATCCACTGAGCTGAAGAACACAGTGCTAGTCCACAGATGGACAGGGACATATCCACAACACAGTGACCTGCAAGCCTTCCTCTTTGGGAAGACTGTTCCTCTCCCTTGCAGACAAAAAAGGCAAAGGTCAGCTAACACAGACAACTTCTTTTCCCTGGGCACCCAAAGTCATCTGCATAGGATGACTTGGCAATGGAGTAAGAGAGAGCACGTAGTACCCCGTGTGCAGCCCTAGATATTTCCTACTCGGTTTTTGGCTGAGTGTCCCAGCTGGTCCCAAACATGCTGTTCTGTTTCTCCGCATTGAGGGGAAAAAGGATAACCAGGACTTGGATTGGGAAGGCTGAGTGGAAATGAGAAGTGACATCCAAATTCCTTGTTGCTTGCAAGATGTGTGTACGCCACAGGAGGAAACCAGCCAAGAAGAAATCACATTAAAAACTATGCCTGTGAGAAATTGTGCTGAGAGTGAAAAACCTCCAAACTGTCATTTTTGCTGCAATCTGCTCTTGAAGGCTTGTGGTCTCACTGGATGTCGGTGCTATGGGAGAGCTGTGTCAGGTGGCTCTGCGAAGGGGTCGAAAAAGGTCTGTGAGACATATGGGAGCACTTACACAATATCTGCCTTTAGCTGGCTGCAGAAACCTGTGACTTCTATACACAGGGGTGCTTTTAGGAGCCCCAGACTCGCCGCAGGGCAGGTCTCTGGCCATTTTCTTGGCTATGAGCTCAGGGAGACACAAGAATAACTTCCTGAACTCAACATGTGTGTGAAGCTCCCCAGGACCCAAGGGAGAGGCTCTCATGGGCCGAGGCAAACTCAGGACCTTACCCCGGGGTAAAATCCAGCCTGCCTGACCAGCCAGCTCCCATGTCCTCTGCACAGGATGCACACACAGAGCACAAAAAATAACGATGCTGAGAGAAGGGTGTATGATCAAGTGCACCCCTGCCACGTGTCAGCCCCATGGTGTGCAAACCATCTGGAGGGCCCCTGGGCCAAATGCAGCCCCTTCCCCAGGGAGCAGAAAGCACCTGGGAGAGCTGGAGAAGGTGGAAGAGTAGCTTTTGGGACCTGGGTTGCTGGTGTCACATGCTGCTGGGGTGGCCATGGAGAGAAAGGCCATGCCGGACCTGAACTTTTCAACCCCAGTGCTGTCTGGTTGGCTTATTAGGGACACAGGGCTTTCAGGAGGGCTTACAGTGCTTTACTCATTAACTCATTGATAAAGAGCTTGAATGGAAGTCCTACTTTCAGATACCATCACGGCACTTATTGGCCTCTCCAGAAGAGAGCAGAAAATGGCAGAGAATGGAAAAGAGAAGTGTGCTTTGGGGCTGGGCTTTCCTGAGTGTGCTTCAGGAGGGGCATGGTCTGAGCCAAGGAGCTGTTTTCCACACCCTACACAGCAATCTGGAGCAGTGGCTACCCAGCAAGACAAGGCTGCCCAGGGGCTGCCCAGGGCCATGATCTGCTCCTCAGGAAAGGCTTCTCCTTGCACCAGAGATGGGAGATAAAGTGCTGTAAGAAATCATGAGAAAAAAGGGTGGGCAGGAGACAGTAATTTAAAGAGTCACTTGTGTTTTCCGCTGCTGATAGGTAGGGCTGTTGAGGTAGGTCTCATTAGAGGGCCCCAAGTCTGGGCAAGGAAACAGGCAGGTTATCTTTATCCCCCTATTAGAGCTGGCAAATGGAGACACAGCGCTGGCATCTACCATGCTGGGCACAAGGTGGGTTCATAGTGGATTCATGTTACTTGTTTCAGCAGCACCCTTCCCATGAACCTTCTGAGAAAGCAGAGAGCATGATCTAAAGCCTCTAGAAAAGAAATAGAGATGCTCAGTTTTAACAGAAATCCTGTTATTAAAGAATAAAAATCACTCAGAAGGTAACTTTGCAAAAACCCCCATTTCCTAGAGAATCCCTTGTCAGATGTGGAAGCTTAAGGCAATGAAAGAAGAAATGTTTCCTCCTTACCAGGCATTTAGAAGCTACTTCTGAGAAGGCCCCTGCAATGTGCAGGATACATGGAGCTGCAGGTGGGATTCGTGCAGAGGGGACACAGGAGTGATCTGCAGTTGATGGAAGGATTTTCCAACAGCTGAGCATCTCTGCTTGTGCATGGTGATGGGGCTTTTACCTGGCAGCTCTATGCCTGCTCTCTGGCATTCAAAGCTGTTTCAGATACGGGTAGGAGAAAAGTTCTCAAAATGATCAGAAAAGGGGATTTTTCAAGCACAAACCTGAAAGATTCCCTA
>NW_010397774.1:0-19711 GCF_000710305.1 Buceros rhinoceros silvestris | reverse complement strand
TACACTCCTTCAGAATGCAGAGAAATGCATGTCTTCATGTCCTCCCTGCAGCAACAACTCCTCCAGCTCTTACAGAGACAAAACAACCCTCCCACAATGCAGCTGTACCAGCAACTGTGTTTAGGATGAAAACTGCACTCAAACCAGGGGAACGTGGACTTCCCCCAGTCACCATAATTTCCTGTGGGTCTAAAGGAGAGAGTTAAAGAAGGGCAGATGGAAGCACCATGATGCTGTACCTGGTAGAGCTGTGATTTCTCTGCAGGATTCAGCAGAGAGGGACAGTGCAGCTCCCGGCAGCCACTAGGCAGAGCTCAGTATGCCCATCTTGTGGCTCTCAGAGGGTTTCAAGCCCTGCTTGCTTTGCCTGTAATGACTACCGCAGGCAGGAACTGAACATGCCTCCAAGGCAGCACACGAAAAAAAAAAATAAAAACAGTGAAAAGGATTTTAAAAGGTTTGTGAGCAATAAGGCTTTCCCCATGTTGTCTCACTCTGACAATCTCTCCTTATACAAATTTCAAAGAGGGTATTGCCCCAGTGAAAATACAGTGAAAGACTCTCTTTTATATGTTTTTTAAAGCCTATGCCATGAAAAAGCTCTTTGAAGCTCCAGGAGCCCTAGACATTGTCTAAAAACATCTGCTTCTACTTTTCTGCTGTAGTTTTTGCTCGATGGGAAATGAAACCAATCAAACTCTTGTTAGGGAGGAGAGGCAGCACAGCCCTGTGCTGACAGCCTGGGTGCCAGGCTGAGACCCAGCTTTGTAAGCAGTGACTACTGGCATGTGCACAAACCTGCACCGCTAGATTTCAGAAAGCCAGGCTCTGCTTCCATGCCGAGATGGATCGGGTTCAATCCAGTGTGCTCAGGATGACCAGTATGGCTACAGTTGCTTCTCTAGTTATTTGCTGTCCCCAGCCCTGAAGACCAGCTCCCAAATGCCAGCAGCAATTGCTGCTCACCCTCCTTTCCTGCAGGTCTGGATGGCTAATGCTGGAGGACACATTTGCTTCCTCCTTCCCAAAGCTCAGTCTCAGGAAGATTTTCCCTTGGTTCAGCCCCATCTGTGATGGAAAGAAGAGCTCGATGGACATCAACACTGGCCCCAAGGAGCTGCCTACAATCCCCGTGCCCCTAGCAAGAGAGGATGGCCAGCCCAACAGCTGTCACATAGATCAATTTGAGTTTACTGCGTTCAAGCAAGCTGGAGAGAACATCTGTGGATTTGTCATTTAAAAGTGTTTTGATGGGAGGAAGCCCATTTTTCAGTGCAAAAGCAGAAGCTCAAAGAAGTATTACAAACTGTGAGCATTACTTTCCGCTTCTTTCACAGCAGGTCTGAGCCATCTCATCTGCTGCATTATGAAGAAACTTTAGATTTCCTAAAAAAACCCACCCAATCCAGGAGTAATAGCACAGCTCCCTTGCTGCTTCTCCCAGGAGGTAATTGCTTAATAGGAACATCTCACTCTCTTCAAAGAAAAATCACATCACCAGACCTGTAGGTCTTCCTCCCCAACTGTTCTCTGCAGATGCCTACAGCTGCTGCCGGTAATTCCTAGCACTCTGGCAGCTTATATGTCACTGCTACAAAAATATCACTGTGAACACCATCATGGTGTAATAAAATAGAATTTACTAAGCTGGAATTGATCCCACAGTGATGGCCAGGGCAGCATGTTCTGCATCCCAGGACAACCAGAGCTGATCCAGCCTCAAGGGTGGCTGGGGCTGGCACCCATCTGTCAGCTGGGGGAGATGGGGTTCCCTCTGTTGCAGGTACCATTCAGCTAAAAATCCAGTAAGCAAAATGAGCTGGGCTTATATGTACAAGGGGAAAGAGCACAGAGTTTCTCAGGCTGTTGTTTCTCCTCCTCCACTCTTAGGTGGAGCAGAAGGCAAAGTGAAGGAAGGAGCATCCAGACTGAGATGGCACAGGGGAAAAGCAAAGAACATCCTCAAGAAAAACACATTCAAGACAAGCATAATAGTGAATATTTCATGTGATTCTGGAAAATCTGCTCAGAGGCAGCACTAGGGCAGGTGAGGGGGCAATGATACTCCTTCCCTTCCCACAGCCCCCCATGTTCTCACAGAAAACAGCCAAGGCAAAGCTGGCATGTCACAGCCTCAGCCAGCCTTTCACCAGCACTGCTGCCCCTGCATCATGCACGAACCCTGAGCTTAGAATTAGAAGCTCTTGGAAGGGAAGCTTCGGTCCCTCAGTCCTTTTGCCTTTTCTGACATCCAGCTCCAGCTTTCAGCGATTCTGATTTTTGCAATGGCAGCCTTGTTTCTGCTGTCCTCCAGCTCTTCTCAGACAACTTCAAATAGCTTTTAATCACAGCTCCAACTGCTGCAGCGGCTGGCTGCAGACTCCTTGCTTCTCTGAGGACACTGGCTCTCATCCTGCAGTGTTATGCAGGGTGGGTCTTAAAAGCAGAACAGAGCTCTTAGTCCTTCCCATCCCCACAGTGTGTTCCCAGGC
This sequence comes from Buceros rhinoceros silvestris, assembly GCF_000710305.1. NCBI lineage: Eukaryota > Metazoa > Chordata > Aves > Bucerotiformes > Bucerotidae > Buceros > Buceros rhinoceros. The sequence goes on along the minus strand of NW_010397774.1, from coordinate 17,219 downwards.
CCTACGCTGAGGTGGGAGCTGGAGGCTCCTTCCCCTGGATGTCTGTCAACTGAGAGGCAGCATTGACATGCAGCACCTGCAGCATAAAATCTGTTTGGGAAAAGGAAATTGCAGGGAGTGGAAAGCTCAGTGTAAAATTTTTTACTCAGCTTGAGGCTGAAAAATCAGTGTGTTCCCCATTCACTCACCTGGTTTCTTCCCTCCCCATTAGCTCTGAGAGGGCCATCACAGCACTGCAGCTGAATATGTTTCCATATGGAGAGAAAATGAATGATGATTTGGCATTCAGAATGGATATAGTTTATGCAGCAGGGAAAAAACTTAGGAGTGAGAGACTTGGCAAGTGAAACGGGAAGGTTCTAAGACAAAGATTCAACCCCCCAAAAGCACACACACACAACCAGAAACACAAGGGAAATAATTTTTAACAGCGAGCCACAGAAAAAAACAAAACAAAACAAAACAAAACTAGAACGATGTCAGACCAGATAGCAATGCAGTGTGAGCTGCATCTAGTGGCCAAGGAAAGTAGTGCTCTTCTTCGGGTGAGCAGTTCGGCTCAGTAGGAAAAGTAATAAGCAAGTCCAGGAGTGGAACTAGCGCTTCTTTCCTTGCTGCTCAAGCTTGAAGTTCGAAGTGCAACCGTCCTGCCTTCGGAAAAACAGCAGCTCCAAACAAAAAATCACAAGTCTCAGCATTTCAAACAGCACTAGTTTGGGAGGTGTCATGGGCGCCCTCCCGACAGGTTTGCAGCAGCCCGCAGGCTACTGCAGGCACCTCTGGGGTCAGCAGCAATAAAAAAGAGGCAGCTGCTGCCTGCACCACTTGCAAACAGGATGGCTTGGGCAGGGGATTTGGGGCAGAAAGGCAGCAAATGAAGAGCAGTGCAAAGCTGCTGCACACATTAGCCACGATGCCCAGAAAGCCAACGGCACAGACTAAGGAAGCCTCTGCTGCTTCATATTCCGCTCAGGGCTACTTAATCCCTGCTGCACATTATTAGCATCCTCAGCATTTCTTCCTCTAAACCCTGACAGTATACTGACAACTCAATTTGAAAGCAAAGGTGTTTCTGTGATGCAAGACTTTTTCTAAGGAGGAAGAGTACATCAACCCACGGTAGGATTTATTACTCTCAACTTGGAATATATGGTGTGTCAGGGATAAAGCTGTGAAGTTTTGATTTATACAGGCTAATCAAGGAGAAAGCCATAAACCATGGGGCAATGGATTATTGAATAAAATGACAGAAGAAACATTATGTCAAAACACCTAGTTCTGACTCCTGGAACGTGTAATTTCTCTTCTTATCCAGCCCAAGTCTTTGGTATGGAAGTCAAAGCAGTCTCTCCAGCTCAGATACAATTTTAAACACATTGTGCACCCGATTCAGCTCCCATTTAAGCATTTAGAGTGTGACGAAGTGTTTGAAACTCTGAATTATGGCACCAAAGGACTTTCCCAAGAGCACTCAGTGAGCTCAGAGATCAAGACCTGGGCACTACCTGCAGCAAAACTGTCAGCAATTTGCCTTTCACTGGCAGCAGGGTTAGTTTTGGGGGTCACAGCCTGGAGGGATGTGCCAGAGCTTGTTGCCGGAGTGTGACAGCAATATCCCCAGCTGTAAAGACTCTGGCATCGCCATCCAATCAAAACTAGCCCATCAATGTGGATCATTGTAAGAGAAAGACAGACATAGGGAGCTGGAACAAAAGAGCAATTCATAGCAGCACAGAAAGCCATCAAGAGCCATATATCTCTCTATAGATCCACTATAAAAACCATATCCCTGTTATAGCATAGACGGAGCAAACTCAGAAAAATCCCAGCCATGGGCAGCTTCTATCCCCATGCCCCCATATTAGGTCTGGCTTTAGAGTTCCCCTCTCTCCAGGGCCACCTAACATCTTTTGCTACCATCTGCCTTGCCCTCAGCCCTCCCCCCACAACAGAAAGGCGTCCTCCCTGTGCCACTCCTGCTCCATCCCTGAAGACTCCGGTCCCATCCTGCACAGCACCACTGAAGCCTCTATGCCTCCTCCTGTGGTGCATGCCCAGTTCCTTCCCACCATGACCGAGAACGTGCTGCTTGATTTTCAGACCCCATTATGCTCACAGTGGGAAGTTTCTGAGCAGGGCCATCCATTGCCTGCCTAAGCCCTGTTATTCAGCAGGGATCCACTGTAAAGACCAAGAGGATGGTGACTGAAGCAGAGTTGAGTGTCCTGCTCTAGCAGCTTTTAGAAACCTGCCATTGATGCACAGCAGATCTTCCCTCAGTCCTAATTAACATGGTTTGCCACAGCTATTTGGCCAGGGCTTCTCCCTTCCTCTCCCCAAGATCAAGACACAGTAAAGCTCTGTTTCTTGCAGTGCTTAGCTGTTGTAATTAAGAGGTGGGTGCTGCTCTGCTCACAGCATTAATTTTTCTTCTTACACAGTAAGTTGATTTTAAGCATTTTCTGAGTATTTTTTTTAAGCTAAAAGGCTGCCCATGTTCTAATAGGCTGCCACCAGCCAGATCCGCAATTTAAGTTCTGAGTTGTGTTTGGTTATTCATACACAACAACTTGGTTTCCTAATTTTTATGGATGCCTAAACCCTAAGATGAACACAAACACTGGTCCTAGGGTTTGCCCTGAAACACAAATTGGTTATCCTGGACTTTTTCTGCAGGTGTTCAAGGCTCTGAAAAAAACCCTCTAGCACATATTCCTATGTTCAGGGAAGTAGTTTCCACTTTGTACAGCAAATGCACACTTGCTGTCTACGTTTGAGAGAGATGTTCCGCTGTCACATTAGTGACCCCTCTCTCTCCCCTCTGTATCCATTTTCTTAAATGATCCCCTGCTGGTTTTAAGGTCTGAAGTAATCCCCCAGCATGTCTAACCTGAGCTGTGTGCCTTCTGGGGGCCCTGGAAACTGCAGGAGCGGGATCTTGTTTGGTCTGTGTAACAAGGGCATTGACAGGTGGAAGGAAGGAGAGAAGGAGGACAGGAAAAAGTCTGCTGACATCAAGCCTGGGCTGGTTGAAATAGTCTGTGAATGGCCTCTCAGGTTCCTCTGATTGCTGGGTAACTGTGGCAAGGGAAAATGTTGGTGACAAATCTGTCAAATAAGGTTTTCTCTTAAATCAATAACACTATTTTCCTCTAAAAGGGATTTCTTACAGCTGCTGCCATAGAACTAGCATTGAGAGAGAAAGGAGTCATCGGGTTTAGTTGTCAGTTGTGTCAGTTCTGTGTTAGAGGGAAGAACTTGTCCATGTGTCATCCTGAGCCATTTCTGGCCTGACCAGAAGTGGAAGGGTTCATTGCTTCGGCCCCTCTTTGCTTTGAGATATCTCTTCAACACTGACTGACTGAAAAGCTTTGCTACTCTCTGGCACTGCGCTCTTGGCTGACAACTGGCTTCCCTAGGCCTGTGGCGGTCTGCCCCAGTCTCCTGTGATATGCCAGTCCCAGCTCCAGCACAGGGAGAAGGCAGGGGATTTCTGCTGGGAGTGATCTCCATCCTCTTCCTCACTGAAAGGAGCAGAGGGCCCTGCAATGCAGCAACCTGTCCCTTCATTCTACCCCTCTATCTTCGTGGCAGGACTGGTTCAGGTCTCATACTGGAATAACAAAATTTGCTCCCTTTTTTCTTTTTTTTACATGTTACTGTGTGGTTTTAATTTCCAAATGACTTTCTCAATCTGAGAAGGATGATGAGGTGTCCTGAGGGTTGTCTGAGCTGAGAGAGAAATATGAAATTTGTTTGCTGTCCACTGGAGCGTGTGTTCTAAGGATGCTGAAAATGAAAGGCAAGTGCTCTAGAAAGAGTTCAAGAGCATTGATACGTTCAGTGTGAGGATGCCCAGACCCCTTACAACACTGTGAAATTGTGCCAATAATCTCAAGAAATAAGATGCCATTATATGGTTTTAGCATCAAAAGCAATGTAATGGCTCTTCTTCGCTGTCAGCAGGTTAAGGGCTTTCTCCGCACTCCAGTGTTTTCAGCAGACGATGTATATAATGGGCCTGGCATGGCACAGTCTGTCACAGCTCATTCGAGAGCTGCAACAAAGCAGAGCTGCCTCAACAGTCCCTAATGCAATATTTTCCTAGTTGAAAATGCTGTTCCAGCACATTGAAACTGTAAGTGGGGGAATGGGAGGATTTTAAGGCAACTTCTCTTGGAAAGGCACAAGAGGTTTCGTAGGTCAAAGAGGAAGTTTTCTATGTGTTCTTTGTTTTGAAATTATTTTGGAAAGTATAATAGAAAGTGAATGGTAGTTCAATAGAAGTCAAAAGCTGGAAAAGGCATTTGATGCCCTGAAGCAGCCAGGGCAGTGGGCTGCAACTCCAAGAAGCCTCTTGATTTAGGAAACCCATTTTAGAGGCAAATGAACTCTTCTGGCATGCCAGAAAGGCTCTAGAAGAGAGCTGAACTTGCTCCCAGGCCCCAAGACAGTAAAAGATGCCCTGGGAGGAGCTGAGATGCCCCACTTGATCTGTGTCAGTTCTTTTGAATACCCCAGGTGTGCTAGTAAGGACATAGAATCATAGAATCATAGAATCATCTGGTTGGAAGAGACCTTAAAGATCAATGTGGTAGCAATTTTACTGGGCTTTTGGAAGAAGAATATGGGAAACAATCTTATCACTGCAGCTTAGTGCAACAGCTCTTGTTAAACCAGCTCAGTGCTTTTTTTTTCCTAAAGTCGTTAAGTCTAGATGACTTCTCTATTCTTATTAAAGTGGGAGAGTAAGAGGCCTTCAGCCTCCCTTCTATTTGTACGTGTGTTTCAGGAGAGGAATTATTTATGATAACGTAATTGTAGGAGTGAACAAACAAGCGGGTTGTACTTTTTTTTTATCTGCCAAAGAAGCCGCAGTCTGTCATCAGGACGCTAGATGGTAGTCTCAGCCAAGGAACATTTAAATGGATGTCTGACATTGCAGTGACAGTAAATCATGACTGTTTCAGTGGGGTTTGCTCTTTGCAATGCAATATTTGAGGTGAACCAGTTGGAAAGCGGAAAAGTTATTCAAAGCTGAACCCTGCACTTAGGTTCAATAGCTGGTAACCAACTCCCAGCTGATTTCCTGAAAAGGTGACCTTGAATTTGACAATTTTGCAGTTAACCATTACTGATCTACCTGAAAACCAGTGAAATCTCTGTTTCTGATGGAGTGAGCACAAACTGTGATCAAAAGAGAAAACCAGCCCCCAGGTGTCTCAATGACTGGAGTCAATGGGATGCAGAAAACATGTTAGTGTCTCTCCTCTTTTTTTTATTCTTTTTTTTTTTTCCCTTAGTTTGGAGCAGATTTATGTATGAGCAAGTGTCACCTGAGACCATGGAAGTATCCAAGCTTGTAGGCTATTATGTGAAGTTGCCCTATTTCTCATTTGGAATGAAAAAAAACTTGTGACCCATGAAGCCAAGGTAATTTTATCGTATGTGATTATGCTGAGATCTTCTACTTCGTATAAACTGTGAAGTACTCACCGACTTGCACTCTTTGCCAGGGCTCCAATGTGCTTTCGGTTCAAGCCTGTTCTTTGAAGGAGGTGGGCTATAAACTTTAATTTGTATCTTCCATAGTCGAGCTCCAACACTGTCAGACACTCCCTTTCACCTGCTTTTCCTTCCCTGAAAAGTCAGAATTTTTAAGGCTTATTTCACAGTTACTTTTCCAGGTGTATTTATAAAAAATAAAACCTAGATAAACCGTTAAACTTTTAAGAACAGAAGAATTCAATAGCAGCACTGAAGCAGAAGAAACTTAGTTGGCTTCATTCCCCACTGACCAATATTCAAACAATTTAAGATGTGCTGGCTGGAAAGGGAGCTTCTTCCAGCTTCTCCTGAATCAAAGAAAGGATTCCCTTTGACACCAGTGATGTTAAGGAGGACTCACAGCTGTGTTCCTGATTCCTTTGTACAGTTGTGTTTTGGTGTGAGATTAATAAAAAAAAAATGCATATGGGATGGGAAATTACTGGGTTTAATTATTAGGTATCATAGACTGAGAAATTAATCCAATTCCCACTCTGCTGAGGGAATAGAATACAAAGAGAAATTTGGAATATGTTACTCCTAATGTAACCATTTTGGTTTCAACAAATTGCAAACTAGTATTGATTTCAATACATAAGCTACGAACAAAAAAGAATTACAAAACTTCTCAGCAGCCTGAAAAGCCAGTATCGACCGAACTAGAATGGTATTTAGGAGAGCAATGCTGTGCTGATGAAAATAAATAGCAGTAAAATAGCTTCTCACTTGTAATTTTTATCTAATATCGTACCAGGTCTGTAATCCTTTGCAAGTGTCATCTAATGCATCACTGGTGACTGCAGAAATGTGCAGAATTAATAAAGAAGGTGCCTGGCTGTGGAATAACTGAATAACTGCCCACCTCCAATCTTCCCAAAAGGTTTCAGTTTGATGTATGATAGTCCTCTAATGAAAGTATAAAATCTATTAGTTCATGAAGTGAGTCTTATTCTCGAGTTCCAGTGAAAGAAACCCTTTGCTCAAGGCCCCAGTTTCAAACCATTGATTTGTCTTCATCTCAAGATGCATCTTCAGCCGTGAAACTGTGTGGTCATGCTACAGCACTTCCAACAGGAGTGGCTATGGAGCTGCAAACACTTGGATTAGAATGAAATCTGGTTTAATACTTTGCTACCTTAAACACCTTAGGCAGAGGAAGGAAGAAATGGATAGTAGATGGGTAGGTTGCACACAAAAGGAACTCTAGCGGGAGGTGGGTTAGAGCGAGGATATGGGTGATTGGGATGCTGTGAAATAAATGAACATGTCAAAAAGCCAAAATATGACAAACATTCCCCAGAAAATGTGGGATTGGTTCCTCTGGAGATCCCTTCCAGTTCTATTATCCTGCCCCTAAAATGATGCACACAGCAAGCATCAACATTTTTTAAGGAACATGGAAGGAGAAAGTCTTTCTTGCTCTCACAGGCCAATCACCATTTTGCATTTAATAATCATCCTTCCCTGTTTTTTGGTTTCTTCTCTGTTTTAGAGCAGGGCATGGGGTGGGTGGATGGGGAAGCCCAGAAGGATGGACATCAGCAGAGCGCAGCAGGTGGGATCAGTCTGTTCAAACATGTAGGTACAAAACCAACTTCCCACTACCATCCTGGTGCACGAGAAAAGAGCCTGTGGAGCAGGTATTAGGTTTCTGAAGGGATCTGCCCAAAGTTTAACACCTCTGATGTTAAAACTGGGACTCCTGGTCCCTCCTCCCTTTGACAGGTCCCAGGTTTCCCTCAGGTTCAGTGAGATCCCAGGGAGGTGTTTCTTGCCTCCCTGGAACACTCCCCAAAATGTTAGACTCTTTTTTTCAAAGGAATGTAGAGCAATCCTCAGTCCCTTCGGTAACCTACTCTACTGAGGTGGGAAAACCCTACTAGGCAATTGCCACTGTGATTTTTAGGCTCAACAGGTATAAAACAGTTTGTACTGGTTCTGCAAGGATGTAAGCTCTTGCTAAGTATGGGAGGTTGTTGCTTGCAGCAGGATACGGGTGTTTCAAGTTCAACATGCACTTTGCCAGCCTGGAGCCCGAGTCTTTATCTACTTGTGGCCAATTGCAAGCAAAAGCAGCTCCATCCCTTAGGTTAGAAATAATACAGTTTGACCGGTATCACAGTTCGAAAATAAATTAAACTGAGAAGCAGGTGTTGTGTATGACCAGACAAAGAAAAAGTTCAGGAAGCTTGTCTCTGTATCTTCAGATCAAGATGAACTTTGATAACCTTGGTTATTAAAAAAACATTTTATTATTCCTCTCTTGACTTGCAAATTAAGCTAAACTTGCATAATCAAATCTGATCAGAGTTTCTTCTCAGCTGAAGAGTTCACCACAGATTTAAAAGACTAAAGCCAAGATCATAATTGTACATTGTGGACTGCCCCTGCTGCAGAAGTTTTCCTGGTTTCAGAGCAAAAACCTACTTAGTGAAAGGGTTTTTTGTATGAAATGAACATTTAGAAGTGGAGAAATTGATGTTTCTCATTCAAATGCAGAAAGGATTTTGACTCGGATCCCTCCTCCTTTGAAATGCTATTTACCTACATCAGAGGCTAATAAGGTTAATGTGTTAGATGTTCCCCCAGTGTAAATTGTGTCAGTGGGAAGAATACCGCCTGAATAGAGTCCTCCAGCTCTATTCATTTGCTTTCAATGTGTCAAATTAATTTTGCCACATGGGTAATAAAAGCTGTGCTTCTGTGTATTTCTGTAAACATTGTACGATTTAGAAAGTGTTTATGATTTCTTTCAACAATGAAACTTAAACTGTGCACAGTCCAATATCAGCAAGTAATTTCAGAAGCGACTGAGGCATGTAATTGAGTTTGTCAGCGTAATTGTATTTTGGAATAGATAGTGGTATATTTTTTTTAGTCGTTAGAGAGCCTTGTATTTAGTGTGCTGATTAATTCTATTAGAGGAGTTAATTAGACTGAGAAGGTGGGGGTGAAAATGGATACAAATCACTTTAAAGCACCGCATTTAACTCAGACTTGATTATTCGGTGCACAGAGAAACACGGTCTCTCCCCATTTTGGACTCACGTGTGTGATTAGAGCTCATCAGCACAGCCCTGCTGCTGCCGACAAGGACGGACGGTAAGCATGGATACAATTCTCTCTCCTTTCAAGTGTAAACTTCCCAATCAAAGCACTGCAGGCTACAGAGTTGACCTAACTTAAAACTAATAAGCTCCTGTGCATACGCCGTAATAATAAAATTAATAATCACAATATCTGTATCTCTGGCACAGCGTCCCCATACTGTTTCCTGTAAAGAATTAAAGGCAAGAAGGAATAAACTGGCACTACTGAAGGACACTCTCTGGCTTTGCAGACTTCAGAAGAGCTTGGGCTCAAGCTTTGGCAGGGGAGATTCAGATTTTCCCCTGCAAGAAGAAGAGACTTGGATGCTGGAGATCTGGCATGTGTAATATCTGCCCTGGAGGTTCTTGAGTCAGGACATGAATGAAGAGTTCTGTTGGCATCTTCAAGCGGTAGCCAACATCTTGCCTGTAGGCAGCTGCGCAGGCCCTGCCTGCCCCAGAAGGGTGGATGCTCTGCAGAGGAGTTGGCTTGTCTAGAATGTAGCTACACTTACAGAGATTTGCAGACCTGAGACAGAGCCTGGGCTGGTGGTGTCTACCACTACCATGCATGTCTACGAGCCGTTTCTGGCTCTAGCCCTGGGGATGGCAAAGGCAGGAGGTTAGACAGACATTAATTCTCTCTACTTGTTGACTGGGTGCTGCACACAGCAAAGTAGAGCCTTAGGAGTGGCCACGGAGGAGGTGATGTGGGTCTTAGTCTTCTGCATCTGACCTAGCATGGACTAAGCCAGCTCAAAGGGTGGGCACGCTGAGCTCAAGCCCTTCTACACCTCTTCATCCCCACAGCGTGCCCCGAAGCACTTCTAGGTGTGAAATGGGAGGGACTGAGGGAAGAGAGAATGGAGAATTGACACAACCTCATCTAAAGCCAAAATAAGTGAAATAAATATATACAGAATATATTTTTAATCAGCATTGTGTAATTTTTGAATAACCTAGAATATTTCCAATCAGACAAACAAAAGACACTGAAGAGCATTAAAACACGACTCAAGGCATCACCTGAGCTGGACAAAAGTCAGGTCACTATATAAACCAAACGTACATATTGGGAGCTGGTGTAATTTGCTGGAAAACAGCCACAGTCTGAATAGATGTGAAGGAAGGATACTGTCAAAGGAAGCAGCAGGCAGGACTACACAAAATCCAGGTCAACAGCCTGTACATTTTCAAGAAATTGTGACGTTGCGTCAGGGATTTGCTCCCAGGCTGCTTGGTCAGCCCATTACAGTGCTGTCAGTAAAAATGCCTTTTATCTTCCAACTCCTTCCACGTAGAGATACAGCAGTCGTGGTCAGTACAGGGCATATTTGAATAAGATTCCGAGTGGTAACATCTGGCAAATTCACATGTCATACACTTCTCCTTCCCCATGTGCAAACAGCCTGTGTTCCCATGCTTTTGTGTTTCCCTTAGATAATGGCTTTTCTGCCACAGAATACGAGCGATAGGTTATCAGCTGGGAATGGCAATGGGTCTCACGAAGGCACGATACGAAGAGATGATCAGAAACTTTCACTGTTGGGAAACTTCACATCAGAAGCCAGCTCCGATAATCCCATTGAGAGGAGAAGAGCTGGCAAGCCTCTCGCTGCAAAACAGAAGGAAAAGGAAAAGGGCCCTGGAAAGTCACTGGAGGGTGAATGAGAATTTCTTGTCATCAGCCTCCTTCCGCTGCTCCTGGGAAGGACCTCTTGGCTGCCTCTCACCAAAGGGTTGTGCTCCAAAATGTCAAAGAAAACACAGAAGGCGTCTCACAGCCAGGACCTAGAGGAGGCTGAAGTATCTCAGTAAAGGTTTAGAGAGGCGTGGAGGGAAAAGGCAGCAGGAGCTTCGTGCAGAGGAGCAGCAGCATGGCTGTCCAGGGGTGTCACGTGCTATTGGGATAAACCAACATCTTTTTGTGATGGCAAATCACCTCCTGACCGTTGGGCTTGGCTGCTGGATTCAGTGGCTCTTACAGCAATGGTCCAAGGCTTTCGGTGTCTACAGATGCACGTGAATGTCTCTAGAGATAGTCTAAAATGCCCCAAAAGGTTAAGTCTTTGCAGTTGATAGGATTTTTGAATCTGGAAATGTTTGGGCGCTACTGAGACTGCCAGGATCCTGTTTTGTCTCAGTTTGTATCACTGTAATCCCAGCCTCATTTGACTATTAGCATCTTAGCCCAACATTTAGGCCCCACAGTTGTTTTAATCACCTCTTGTGCTTCACTATAATCCAAAACCAAGCATTACATACAGATGGGATTAGCACTTGTCCAGGTTGAGGTATAATCCATGACGGATTGATGCTGCTCTAATGCAGGAGTTCAGCTGAGCATCCAACAGCAGTACAGGGTGCCAAGTCCCTCCACACATTTATGCAGAGCTTTCCAGCCCCTTTTGGTGCATGGACTTCTGCAGCTTTTCCAGGTTTTGTGTCTTTGAACTCAGTGTCCACAACTCCATTTGCCTTAGATTTTTTTGACAGACCACTCAAACTTTGGCACTGCTGGCTGAAAACCTCGCTGCTGTTTCATTTTGCTCCGGGGGCATTGCTGTGGGTTTGTCTTGCAATCGGTGACTCAGTTACTAGAAAACGGAAGAGTGAGATTAGGCAGACTCCGTCCTCACTGCTGACCTCCTCCTTAGGGACAGGGCACACACCCACTCTGTCTCTGTTTTGGATTCAGGAATGGGACTCTCCATGGCGCCTCCATCCCCTCCACTGCTGTCTCTGGCTCAGTAGAAGGGGAAAATGAAGCAGGACTTCATGTGGTCTTACAGGACATAGCAGCATGGAGTGGTGGTGAAAAAGGACATGCAGGAGTTTTGGAACAGCCAACACATGCCCCAGCAGCTAGTCCTTATGAGAGTCTGTACTCCCTTCCACCTCTGCTCCCTGTCCCTACGCTGCCATCCATGTACTTTGTCCTTCTCTGACTAGTCAAAACAGATTGAGAAAGGCTTTTATATCAAGCACACAGTGCCAAACTCATGGCACGTTTGTTTAAAGCAAACTGTATTATTTTTACAGTTTACATTTTAAAATAGTTGTAGTTTATGTGCTAAAGTTCTGCTCAAACAAACCCTTAAGCTCCTTTCCCCAAATGCACCTCCCAATAGGTGGATTGTTTGCAAGCACTTCCCTTCAGCCCCACTCCCTGGGAGCTGGAGAAGGAATTTAGCTGATAAAAACTCTGAGCTGAGCAAACAGCTGACAATGAGCTAATTTTCTAAAATCCGTTCCTTGACTGTACGGAAACAATGTCAATTTATTTCTGCCAAGAGGCTGATGGAGCCAAGCAGTGGAGGTGAGGGTCATCCTTAGGGTGGAGCCACACACCTCTCCCAGGAGCCAGGGCCACCATTGCTGCACGGCACTGCTGGGCCACAGCATCAGGATGGGGGATCCATCCATCCCCATGGAACCGAGAGGTTTCAAGGTACAGCTCTCCACAAAAGTGAAATTCAAGGAAACTCCTTACAAAGGTCCAGCAAAATAGCCCAAGGGGTCATGCTGGCCTTTCCCCAGGATGGCTCTGGTCTCCTGCTGGTCCAGACTGGTTGGAAGCTGAGGGACAACAGGTCCAGCACTAATGTTGCACCCACTCTTTCTCCTAGGAGGGGACAACCCACCCCATGTTTCATTAACACTGGCTGCAGCCTTTGGAAGAGACACGGTCTGTTAATCCTCTTTTTTAAAAAGAGAAAGGCACTAAATCATCAGAATGACTCAGGCAATTTGGTGGCTGAAGGAACCTGTTGTCCAAGTTCCAGCCGCTCTGGGGGAATGTCAGGGATGGCCCTCCGGGACCATTTGGAAACACACAATTGTCTGGGCAGCTTATGGCCATCCTGTCGCAAACCTTTTCGTAACTTGCTTCCTGAATCAACAAAGTCATTGCCCACAAAATGAGCTGAGAACAGATGTGAGCGATTCCAGCGTCACAGCTTGGACCGCAACCACAAACGCAGGCATAATTAAGATTTTCCTCCATTTCTTTTACGTGCTAAATGGAAACATTAGATTAACTCAGCCGTGCTGTAAGACTAACCGCAGAGAGTCTCCGGAAGACGTGTTCACATGGGAAAGGTCACTATGCTGCCGCTGGATCATTATTTCACTTACTTTACCCCGTAGTTAAAATGCACGTTTTCTGACTTTCCCAGAATGTTCAGAATAAATGAGGATCATCAGAAAGTTGTACAGTTTAAGGCTTTCTATCATCGCACAAAATCTCGATCTTCATTAATCACTTTTCTTCTTAATGAATTTGGGGACCAGTGTTTCTGCTGCTAAGTGCTCAAAGGAGTTATTAAATTTCTGTCTGGCTGTCTGGTTCCCCCATCTGTTTCCATAAAAATTTACTGCAATTAGTATTTCAGCAGAATTTCTAAAAACTGCCAGATTTCTTAAGAACAGGGAACATTACTGTAAGTGTGAGGGAGAGCTTACAGTGTCTGCGTGGCAAAAAAATCACCTAAAATCCACATTAAACCAGCCTTCCCTGTAGTTTGCAGGAGAGTTAAGGCAGCAAAAGGGAGAGTGGCAGAATGAGGAGAGGCTGGAAAAACAGCTGCCCACCCAGGTCCAGGCGTCCACTGCTGGCTAGATAGTAGGATAATACTGAAGTCATTCTCACTGGAAGGAGGCAGCTCCAGAAGCACACGCAACAGGCAGGGAAGTGGGTAGAGGTCTGCAGCAGAGCTACTGAGCACGCAGAGGGGCTGTGAGGCACCAGGCAATGGGGTGGCTACTGGAGGGAAGTACCAGACCCAACGCTGGACACTTTTAATATTTGGCTGGACAGAGCAATAGGCCATCCTGTCCAGACTGTGCTTTTGCCAAGAAAGGCTGGACCAGACGACACTTGATGTTCTCTCCAATCTGGTTTTCTATGACTCAGTTCTGGGTGTAAGTACTGGGTGCAGGGTTCCGCTTCCTTGAGCAACAGCTCCTGGCCACTTCTTGGTGTCAGGGAGCCTCTTGAATTTTACTACGCTGAAGCTGTGGCCAAGAGCATTACTGGTCTATCTCTGGCAGAAATAAACTGCAGAATATAAGCCTGTGCTTTTGCAAGAGTATGGCAGGAGCCCTCACCTCAGTGTGAGCACATCAGGTGGTTTAAGGAGGCTGGTGACAACGCTGTCTCCTGGAGAAGGACCAGTGCCACACTTTTAATGTTCCGTTTCTAGTCTTCCAATTCACAGGCCCCTCCGCCACGATGTGCTCCTGTCGTGCACCACTGCCTCTTGGGTACTGTATGTGGCCATATCATTGAAAATCCCCCTCCAGATGGCCTCCCTGTCCCCACTACCTACCCGCTTAGTATCAAATTAAAGGGATTCCTGAGTCTTTATTTTCACTATATTTGTGCCAGAATAAATTTTTTGCAGCTGATAAATTTCCATCTGTTTTTAAGAACAGGGGGACGGGCCCGGTTTTTCAGGAAGGAAGAGTTGCAGGGTGTTGTCCAAGCTGAAGCAAAAATGATGATCCGAGAAGGGCTGACTGACTGGAAGGGGTTGGCTCTGACATGGCCGAATTGCCCAGGAGAAAGATAATAAACAGAAGGAGGAGAGCAATTGCTTTAATAAATAAACTGGAACATGTGTGCTACTGATACCGCCAGGAGCTGATATATGCCAAGAAGTCTGGTTTTAACATCTGCTCTTCAGCAGCCTTAATATGTTATGACTTGATCAATCTATCTTCTGCTGCTGGTGTCAGACAGCCTGCAGCAGCTAGAGACCAGGGGAGGGAAAACACGCAAACAGGCATATAGACAGGCAAACCTATAGACAGATACCCCCACACAGGCATTTTTGTACATGTGCACTGTTGTACCAGTGGAAGGATTGACAATGTAATATCAATTAAAAAGGGTGCTTAGGTAGCCTTGACAAAGAGGACCCCTCAGTGACCGATACCCGCTCCCTGTGAGCTCTCTTCCACGCAGAGTACAGGCTAGAGGGCTGCGATGTGTTGGCAGTTCACATCCTACTCAATGCATCCTTAGATGCAATGTGTTCTTTATCACACCATAATTAAAAGGCTTCTCAGCTCTTGCCAAGGCCAAGGGGAGCAGGCGAAGTGCTGTAGGCATAATGGTCTCCTCGAAAAGCACTCTTAGCAGCCTGCAGCCATGGGCAGGGAAGGGCAGAGGAAGAGAGGAGCAGGGCATGAAAAAGAAGATGAAAGCACAGGCTGAGCAAAAACCCAGTGGCCGCCAAGCTGCTCTGGTGGCAGCACTGGTGGCAGCATGGACACAACTGTCTGTTCTCTCTTCTGCTACAGGGTATTGCACCCACAGCGCCTGAGAAACGCACAGCATAGCTGTTCCTCAGTCTCCCCAGCTGGCCCTCCAGCTCCAGCCACAGCTGAAAGCAGGCTTGGGAGAAGGTACAAGACCATGAACGAGCTGAAAACAGTCTTGAGCAAGGGTATGGGAGCAGGAACATCTGTTGTTCAGGTGCAGCCAGACACTTCCTTTGCCTGTGCGAGTTTTTTTTTTTTGCTCAGTGCAACTTCTTCACTTGCAGTAGAGATGCTGGGGAGCACGCGCGGCATTTTCTCATGAGGGAGAAATGACAGAGAAAATGGATCTTTTTCGTCGCTCAACTCACTCTACATGCTCAGGAGGAGGCCACTGAGCATGGAGATTAATGTTTGGCCTGTGGCATGAAGCAGGCTTTGCTCATTTAAGACAGGACAGTGGCTTGGAAGAATATGAGGCTGTGACCTCTCTGAGACAGCAACAGTTCTTCTGACAGAAGGTGATAAATAAAAGAGTCGCTGCCACAGAGTGTATGTGAAAGCTTTGCACTGAACAATGTAAAAATGCTTGCTATGACCCCAAGAATCTTTACATCAAGAGACTTCCCGGGCACACGTGGGGAGTAAGGTCTTGTCTGAGTGCTCTCTTGAGTGGGTTGTATGGGGATCACAGTAACAGTGACAGCATGCTTCATTTACTGCAGATGTTGGATTTTCCCTGCAATATCGCACCAAAGTACCTAATTTAATGACAGACATATACTTGGAAACTGAGGAACTTTCAGCTATTGTGTTTATTTAGCCACTTACCAGAACACCAGCTGGAAACGGCAGATTTCAGATCATTTTTCTTTCTGTCTAAACAGCAGGACTCTTTCAGAAAGCCAGGTACTCTGCCGGGTGTTATTATAATAACTGCTCACAGTCCAGTCTTTGCTGTATTACAGCTGAAATACATAACTGTGGCTCCTGCTTCTTCCAGGAATCAGAATCAAAGTTTTCAGGAATTAATTCCTGAAAGGAAACTGGCCTGCTTTAGGCTTCAAGCACATCGTGGGCTTTGGAGGAAAGGTGGTCAGCCAGCTGTGTTAGCAACATCATTGAAGTCCACTTGTTTGATCGTGTCCTGATTGGAAACCAAGAAGTGATCCTTGATAAATACAACAAAGCCTAAACTAAAACTAAGCACTGATAACCCACCAGATTATCATAAAAACCATCAAGTTAGGAGCAGAAACCCACGGAGCTGCCTTAAAAATCAAAGGAAGTTTAGAAATACAATACATTCAGGTTTCTTCTTTTTCTGCCTGCAGAGCTTTGAGCTTTTCACTCAAATGAAAACGAAGATTAAATGAAGTGAAGACTACTCAAACGTTGCCTGTTTCGAGATTGAGGCAGCTCAGAAGAAAATCACAGCACTGCAGGAGAGCTCTAATAAATTTGCTGGAGTGGGCAACTTCACTTTGATGACAATCACTGCGCCGCTGTGGGCAGACGTTACGGGCTGGGCCAGGCCAGGGCGGTGCTTCCCAGCCTGCAGCCACCCACCCTCAGCAGTCTGATGAAGGGGAGCTGAGCTGCCTGAAGGCGGTTACTGATGCCGCAAATGTGAGGCAGCGTCACGTCCTCGGCTGCTACAACCAAAAGTCATCCCAAGTGATGTGCTTCCAGCCAAGGAAACACTGAATTGAAGCCTGCTGATTTTCTGGTTCTGCATGCACTGTGGTGCTCTCCAACTTCTACCTCTTCCTCCCCCGGAACCACATTTCCCGTAATTTCAAGTGTGGTTTCCTGCTGGGTGAGGATTATGTGAGGACTTGGTGCCAAAAATCCTCTTTGCAACTTTTGAAACCGCTGCTGGTTTGAACACCCTGTGTGGAAGGGGCCTCGGTGAGACACAAACGCATCACATCAGTGTTCCTGATGGGATGGGAGTGAAAAAAGGCATTTTGCCTTCCAGGGAAAGCCAAGACACCTCCTGGGAACCAGCTGGAGATGACCCTGCCCGGGAGGTTTTACTCGTTTCCCCAAGCATTGCTCCGATCTGTTGGCAGGAACAGCCTGCAGAAAGCCTGTGCTGGCTGGACGGTGCCAGCAGGAGCCTGTGCCGGGCCTTTGGGCTGCAGACCTGAATTAAGGGAAAAACCCCGTGTGACTTCGGAAATGTTTCCCCTCAGAACGTCTTTCCCCCGCCCAGTGTGTGTATGCTGCTCTCCGCACAGATCCCAGCCGCGGGTGGGAGGAATCGCGCCGCGCACCGCAGCGCCCACCGGCCCCTCCGGGCGCCCCGGGCCCAGC
>NW_010397773.1:1187-1514 GCF_000710305.1 Buceros rhinoceros silvestris | reverse complement strand
TGTATACCGTGAAGGTCCCACACCCTCAGGATTGCCCAAACACCCCCTTACAGCCCCCAGACCCCCATATAGCCTCAATGGCTCACACCCCCCACTCAAGGCCTCCACATCCCATGCCCATGCCCCATGCTCTGGCCCAATCCCCTCGCAGGTCCCATGTCCCCGCTCACTCGAGCCCTTCTGCTGCTCCAGAAAACGCAGGGCGTCCGTGACGATCTCCCGAAGTGCCTCGTGCTGCCCCAACCCTGGGAGCAGTACAGGGGCACTGGGACCAGTACAAGGCTGGGGTTGGATGTTCAGGGATGGGAGGGTCCAGAAAAGGCTGGG
>NW_010397773.1:593-1028 GCF_000710305.1 Buceros rhinoceros silvestris | reverse complement strand
ATTTCCAGGGAGTCCTGCAATCCTGAGGAGGGTTTAGGGATACTGGGAAGGGCCAGGCATCCCTGGGGAGCCCTGAGATTCTACATAGGGCCAAGGGGTCCCAGGGCGTCCCCAATGTGTCCCTGTTCGGTGATTCTCAGGGTCCCAGGCAGGATTTGGGTTCCCAGAGGTTCCTGGCATCTAGCCCAGGACTGAGGAGACCCCCGCAATGCTCTGGGGTCCTAGTCAGTGTGGGGGTCCCCCTTGGGATGCAGGTCCCTGCTGGGATGGGGGTCCTTGGGCAGAGTCCCTGCTGGGTTGGGTGTCTCTGGGGTCCCGCGACTCACCTACAGTGACAGAGACAAGTGGCACAGCAGCCTGGACGAGGGCCTCAAGGCAGTATCGATGCTGGGGGTCATTGACGGGAGCCCTGGTAATGTCACGGCAGAGCCTTTC
>NW_010397773.1:0-265 GCF_000710305.1 Buceros rhinoceros silvestris | reverse complement strand
CCCCGTGAGCTGGGGACGTTTCTAGGCAGGTCCCAGATACCTGGGTCCCCTCTTGAGAGCCGTGGGGACACCTGGACACATGGGTGCCCTGGGGTGCCTGGGCTGGAGAAGGGGCTCCCAGCCCCTTCCTTTGGTCTCCTCAAACCCTGCAGTCCTGGCCAGTCACAACCCTGGGGGTCGCCAAAACCCTTCTCCTCATCCTCGTCTTCTCCCCTCCTAGCCCTGCCCCGTCAGCACCCCCTGCCCCGCGTCCTGCGGTTCCCCA
>NW_010397772.1:1878-2525 GCF_000710305.1 Buceros rhinoceros silvestris | reverse complement strand
GGTTCCTCCATGTTGAACCCAGGACACTGTACCATCAGGTTTTCTGTATATATATGTGTAATTGATACAACAGCACCTCCTGTAAGCTCTTCGGGCTATGGCTGTCACCGTTGTGTATGTTCATTGGTAGGTACAACTCTTGGATGGACTCAGATGCTGGTCTAATGAAAGCATTTCTGAAGAAACTAATAGATCACTCTGATCTGAATGCATTAGTTTGACTCTCTGATCTTGACTGAGACATTAATGTGCCAGCCATTCAGAAACAGTGCCTCTTCTCCAAGAAACTTCATAGCCTAAATAAACAACACAAGGAGTGAGGCTGGACACAGGTGCTGGAAAGAAACTGGAGAAGACCAAGAAGCCAGTGTCTCCTTGAGGAAAGACAAGGCTCCCGAATGGTGAGGAAAATGCTAGATTGCAGAGACCCCTTGGGCCCCACTGTCTGTCACTGCTCTGTTTTCTTCCTCTAAAAGAGCAAAGTCCATATGGTGCACCTGGTCCCAGGTTTAAAGTACAGAGCAGAGAGTCAGGAGAGCTGGGTGCTGGTACTGCCCAGGGAGAGGTGAGTGCTGGCAGGTTAGTAAACATCACCGTTTATTATTTATTACTGCCAAGAAGATACCTGAGTGCCAAAACCAACTCTG
>NW_010397772.1:673-1701 GCF_000710305.1 Buceros rhinoceros silvestris | reverse complement strand
CTTTCCCTGCATCCCTTTTTCATTGGCTCTAGAGATAATAGGTCACATTACTCATGTAGCTGAAATACAGGCAAGACCCTTGGACCACAGAATTTATCAGTGTACTGAAATTATCCAGTCATGTTTCTCACTTGACTCATTTGATTTGGTGCAATAGATTTATGAGTGCTCACCCCTGTTTCTGTTCTGCATCAACAATGTCAATTGAGCTGAAATCCCTCTTGGACAGACCTGAGATCGTCACTCATACTGACAACTACACTGTTGAGAACTGGCTTTTTGAAAGCATTTAATAGGGGAAACTGTACGTCCAATTTCTGCTAAGGGAGCAAGGCTGGTCAGGGTGTGGGTAACCCTGCCAGGCTGGGACTGTGCCCCCCCAGCTGGAGGCTTGGGCTTGGCGAAGGTCAGCTTGCTCCCACTCAAGGGGAGAGCTGTGGGAAAGGCTCTGCCTGCTCTCCGCCTGGCAGCCATTTCTAGGCAGAGCCTTCTTGATCCCCAGGCGGGCTGTGCTGCAGGTACCCACAGCCCAGTCCTGACCCCAGCTTGGCCCATCCCCAGGGAGGCCGCAGCCCAGCTAGCAGACCACCGAGGTCAGGACCGTGCTTTCCTGGGGGACCCTCCAGTGGGGAACAGTCCCCACATCCTCCTTCTCTGCTGCCTGCTCTCTGCCAGGAGGCATGTTTGTCAGGACACCGAGGAGGAACCCCTCGGGAATATTCCACCTGAATGATTTTGGGGAAGAAAACTGTCTATGAAGTCAAAATGATCCATGGAACAAATTCAGGATATTTGGGGTTTTTTAGCCGACTTAAAACACATGGGCTTAAAACAACTCACTAAAGCCACTGCCTTGCATTTCTTTTTCTCCACGCTGACTTCAGAGGAGGGCAGCTCAGGACCCTGGTCCCTATTCCTGCAGTGTCCTCTGGCCAGCTGCCTGAAGGACACCATCTTCCACAACACAGCCAGAATTCCCTCTAGGCAAGGTGTGAGCGAAGGGTGGCAGTCAGACAGCCCTGGAGCCA
>NW_010397772.1:0-545 GCF_000710305.1 Buceros rhinoceros silvestris | reverse complement strand
AGAGGCGTCATTCAATGGCCAAACATTCCTCCCATGAGGCAATACGCTGTTACAGGGAAATGCCATTCAACAGCAGGTTAAGACAAAGCTTTCGGGAGCACCTGCATTTAGGTGCTTATCCTCTGATGTTTCACAATTTCCTTTTTCTCTCACTATTCATATCAAGAAAAAATGCAAATGCCACTTTTTGGCTTTGATTTAGGCTGAAGATACACACATGCCAGTGTTCCTTCAGGGATAAACAGGGTCGACCGTGTCCCGCAGCTCTTGCTGCGCAGTGGCGGCGGGCCGGCAGGATGGAGAGGTGCGCTGGGGGCAGCGGCCCGGGAGCGGGAGGAGGGGGCTCTACCCAAGGCATGCAGAAACGGAGGGAAGGAGAAAACAGGATCCCTGGGGGCACCCGAGAGCCGTAAAGAAATGAGGTGAGCAGGAGGGGAGACGGTGACTGATGACGGCATTAAGGTTGTTCCTGTGATAAACGTACAGTGTTACTCCTTAACAGCCTCTTCTGCGGGATACTCCTCTGATTAACATGCCGGTGAATA
>NW_010397771.1:0-602 GCF_000710305.1 Buceros rhinoceros silvestris | reverse complement strand
CCCTTCATAAATCCATGGATTCACCTTGCCTGAATACACTAATACTGTGAGTATTAAGTTCGGGTGTCTGGTGACTAGCTTTCCCTATGGCTTAGAATTACTCCTTCTTGTTTTTCACTATTTAAATTTGTTTAAACACCTAGTTTATAAATGTTCATATTCTGCATATAGCAGCCTTCTAGTACCTAAAACTGATGTAACAGGAATCTGGAGAGGGACTTTTTTACAAGGGCATGTAGTGCTTTAAATGGAAAGAGCGTAGTTTTAGACTAGATGTGAGGGTAGTGAGGCACTGGAACAGGTTGACAAGAGACGCTATGGATGATGCTCCCTGAAGAGTTCAAGGCCAGGCTGGATGGGGCTTTGAGCAACCTGGTCTAGTGGAAGGTGTCCCTGCCCTTGGCAGCGGGGTTGGAACTAGATGATCTTTAAGGTTCCTTCTAACCCAAACCTTGATATGATTTTAAGATTCTATGCTTGAAAATGTTGAACTTGAAAATATTTTCAATTTTTACATTATCTTTTTAATAATAATGGAACAAAGCTAATTATAGTAATTAATAACCTATCTACAAACATATGTGTATATATATAAATATATA
>NW_010397770.1:0-393 GCF_000710305.1 Buceros rhinoceros silvestris | reverse complement strand
TCACAGAATCCCAGAAATGTTGAGGTTGGGAGGCACCTCTGGAGACCATCTAGTTCAGGCCCCAGCTGAGGAAGGCTCAGCTGGAGCAGGCTGCTCAGCACCTTGTCTCGGTGGGTTGGGCTATCTCCATGGGTGGACACTGGGTGATTTGGGGTGAAGAATGGGGGATTTGGGTCAAAGTGGGTTGATTTTGGGTGAAAAATGAGTGATTTTGGGTCAAAAGGTGCAATTTTGGGTGAAAATTGGAGGATTTTTGGTAAAAAATGGGTGATTTGGGGTCAAAATGCCAATTTTGTGTGAAAACTAGGCAATTTTGGGTCAGAGGGGTTAGCGTGTCGGGACATTGCCGGAAACATGCCTTGCATTAGAAGAGCTTGGGAAGGAGGAGACGGT
>NW_010397769.1:4215-8494 GCF_000710305.1 Buceros rhinoceros silvestris | reverse complement strand
TTTTTTTTTTATGCTGAGAATGACACGAGCTCTCTCTGCTTGGCAGTTTTAGAATATCTTTCAAACCATCCTTCAGTGAAATTTCATGGCTTTGTCACCTTAAACTGAGAAAATCCATTTGCCGCTGGTCCTGAAGCTGAAGAGCGATGTGCTCCAGTTTGGTCCTGGGGAGCTCTTACCTCGATACCAGCCCACCACCAAACTCACACACGACTGCCACGGTGTGTGCTGGGTTTTCCCCCTTACGACAGCTGCTGCCTCCTGATCGTACCCCCTTGCTTGAACCGCTTCTGCCGGTGTGGGACGGGCTGTCTCCAGAGCTTGTGAACACAGGGCAGCGTATTTAAGGGGCAAATCATCAGATAACAGGGTCGAGTGCCTGTTCAGTCCCTCCCATGCTCTGCGGGGATGGGGAGATAATCCAGTCCCGTAGCCCCTTTGCACCCGCGGATTTAATAGAAAACCTATTCGAGAGCTGGGTCCATGCTCCCCGTGAAATTTAGAGAGTTCTTAGTAATCTGGTTGGAAACAAAGCTGGAAACTTAAAATACTCTTTTGTCTGGATCTGCGGTGGGCGGCAGCTATTAATGAAACACGCTGGGGAGCCGCAGGGAGGCTCGAGGTAGAGCAGCGCTGCTGCTGGACTGCAGGAACTGGGACAAACTTCAAGCGATGGTGTCCCTGTTTGCTGGTCACTGGGCTTACTGGTGTGGCCCTCCTTGTAGCTGAAGGAAGAATCCAGCAGAACATTTCTCTCCTTTGTGGTCACTGGTATCTACAGTTCATGAATGTGTGGCTGCTGAGAGCAACCTTCTGCCTCTGCAGAAAACAACACTGCTGGGAAGAAAATGCTTCCTCGTTTTGAAATCCCGTGGCAGCGCCAAGCTGCGTGTTTGATTTGACGCAGGTCGCTGGCTCTGATCTCCCTGAAGAAATATCAGTCTTGCTGAGCACTGCAGGACGACTTAAAAAGGCTGGTTTCACCCCAAAAAGTGTTTCCAGGATCCCTTTCCCCGAGCTGGTGGGGAGCAGCTCCCCGAGGATGATTGAGCGGCCCCGTTATGTTCCCATTTAAATGTCTTTAGGGGGCAGGTTGCGACTCCTGGGGCTGTCCGGCCTCTGCCAACACCCACACATATGGTGCGCTCCAAAAAGCGATTGAGAGATTTTGGAGGATTAGAATAATGAGCGCTGGCCTTAGGATTAGACAGAAATTTCTTCAGCGTAAGCCCAGCTTAAACACCGACATGGTTCAACGGCTTTCTGGGAAGGCTGAGACCTGGAGGGCGCTGGGAAACATTTCCTTGGGTTGATGCTCAGCTTGTGCTGCTGCGGGGTTGTGCTGCGGCCTGTTGGTGGCCTCGCCCCAGCGAGGGCTGGCCAGGAGGGTGAGCGTGGCTGCGGTTAACAGGTTTCTACTGCTTGGTGTGTGGGTCGGGACTGGTTCAGTTACACTCCGGGGACAGCGAGCGAGGCGACGGGTACTCTGACAGGGCGTTTTGAGAAGTTCTGGCTATTTTAACCGCTCGGCACTCCTGTGCCTGTTCCCGTAGGGATGGGTTTTTACAGCCGAGCAGTCTCACCCCTCCTTCCCCTGATCCCGGTTGCTTTTATGTAAGATCAGACAGCCCGGCCAGGTTCCGTGGAACGTGGCTCCTTGCAGGCTTGGGAAACCGCTTCTGACGGTCGGTGCATCAGCCCAGCTGCTGAGCCTCGTTAGGTTCCCTGTTTCATGTTCCCAAGCAGAGCATGGCACGGTCACAGAGCTGGTTTTCTGTCCTCTACTTACCCAGCAGGACCCTTCTGGCCCCGCGTGACAAAAACTCAGCCTTGAGATCACTTTGTCCTTTGCAAAGTCACCTTCGTAAAATCAGACCAGCTTTTCCTCAAGCTGGGGAATTTCTGGGCACCCTTGAAGCCGTGGTTAGTGGTTTGTCGTCTGATACCAGTGGAGCTGGGTGCTGCTGGGAGAGCTCGTTGCCGTCATCGCTTCCAGTTCTGAAGTGTTGAGAGTGGGAGGTCTGGGGGGGTGGGTCAGTGCTGAGGGAAACGGGCTTTTAACTCTGTTCTCGTTGAATCGCCCGTGGTGGCCAAGGCAGGGCTGCACCAGTATGGGCCCGTTCCCTGTGGCGGGGGGTGTGTAAGGCCCTGTCTGGGGGGTGGGGGGGGCTCTGGCAGCACCGCTGCCCCCTTCTCTGTCAAGGGGAAGGTGACAGTTCACTCTGGTTGTAAATAGCTGGGTCCTGTTTTGTTCCCAATGGGTGAGCGAGCTCGAGACTTGGCATCAGCCCCCAGAGAAATCGGTCTGTCAGCTGGTGGTGACCCGAACTTCCTGGAGCGTTTTAGCGACGCTCTCTGAATGGCCATGAAAAAGCTGATTGCATTGCTTAGTCCTTTGGATTTTCCTTTTTTTTCCCTCCCTCTTGGAAAAAAATTCACTCTTACCATGCACCCCAAAGCCTTGAGACCTTTCCTTGTCCTGGTGAGGTAGCTCTGTGCTTCAGGTGGGATTGTTGCTGTGTCTGTGGCCGTGGCTCCCCTCTTCTCCACCTCCCCGCGCTTGCTCCCTCGGCTCCTTCCCTGTAGAGCAGCTCGCAGACACGCAGCAGCCTGGGTGATAACGCTTGCTTTTCATGTTGGTTTTTTTTTTTTCCTCTCTCTTCCACTCTTGTTATATTTTCACTTTCTTTTTTTCTTCGTGATGTGCCGTGTTCCGCTGATGTATTGAAAGCAAACCCTTCTAATTTGGGAGCCCAGATCACAAGAGTGAGTTTCTTTCTACTGGTGTCTGTAGCTGTTAATTTTTTTTGTGTGTCCCCCACCCTCTGGCTTTGGTAACGCTCTGCCGCGTAAACACGATTAGGTAAGAGAATCCTGTCGTGTCGGATCTCCCCCGTGTCACAAAGCAGTGTTCTCTTTACATTGGGCCAACTGCATTCCTCTGGTCCGGGTTCACTTTCAGCTCCGCTGTTTGTCTGTGCCGCCAAGAGTCGGCCAGGAGGAGTGTTCACAATTCACCAGGGATTTGTACGTACAAGGGTTTTTTGGGAAGCAGCTGCTGCTTTGAGAACCATCTGTCTTTCAGGCCCTTCGTGAAACGCCTGAGAAACACCAAACTTTTTCAGAAGCTGGGTACATGCTGCTTGCTGGAATTGGGCCTTTTGAAAGGGTTTCAAATTGTGCTCTGAAAAAAGTCCCTTGGGCTGGTAGAGGTCTCTCTTTGCTGCTTTCTGTTCTTTAAACTTCTCATGGCCCTCTAAAAAAAAAAAAGCCTCATGAATGCTCATATGTGTTCGAAGGAGGAACAGCAGCCTCACTTCCTAGCGCTACATGTCTGACGCCTTGGATCTTGGATTTCTGTTAGAATTGGCTGCCTAGGTTCCCTCGGGGCCCATACGATGTTTGAAATTCCTCAGGTTTGGGTTTACTTTCTCCTAGGATAAGACTTTCAGTGTTTCTGCCCTCTGAAGTGTTCAACCCCTGAGACCCCGCTGCATTTTAGAGCATTTTGTCTGAGAGCGCGTCCCAGAACCGCTGTCAGGAAAGCGAGTACCATTTGGGGAGCATGCGGTGTATTGGATTCACTCACGGAATGATTTGCAGGAGATTTTTGCGACCTCCTCCAATGTAATTTGTGCATTGCTTTTGTACGAGACGATACCTGGGTGACTCCTGCAGCACCTGATCCCTCTCTGTCCTTTGGCCTGTGCTATTAAGACTCTGTCACTCACTGTTTGTCTGATACGTTTTCACCCCACAAGAGCAGCAAGGTCGTCTTTTACCCTTTTCCTTCCAGCATTTGCTAGCTGCTTTGAAATCAGCTTTACTGTCCGTGCTAAAGAAAACCATGTTGATTGGAAACGCAGATGCGCAGACTCCGAGTCAGAGCCCAAAGCGATCAGCAGTTGGCTTCTCGTTTCGCTCCCGGGAGGATGGCGTGAGCTCCACTGGCTTTGTTGAGCTACGGTGGCTGTTGCTCCATCCCAGCTCAACAAACGTTACTGGGGAGCGGCTTTACCCCCTACTTCCCAGTGCTGCAGCAGAGAGATGATTTCAGACCCTTCACCTCAAACCGCTCTCATCTAATCGCTTCCCGCTTTCTTTTGCCTCAGAGGTTGAAAGATCTCAAGCAGAGGGAATTTGCTCGCAATGTCTCTTCACGATCCCGTAAAGACGAAAGGAAGCAGGAGAAAGCCCTCCGACGTCTGCACGAGCTGGCGGAGCAGAGGCGACAGCCCGAGTGGTGAGTGTGGGCCACCCCCGAGCCCGCCCGGCTGCA
>NW_010397769.1:3663-4082 GCF_000710305.1 Buceros rhinoceros silvestris | reverse complement strand
CACCCCCGAGCCCGCCCGGCTGCAGGGGGGCTGCGGGCGACCACAGCCCTTGGCCGCGCTGGCGTTCTCGCTCCCATAACCCTGTGTGGGTTTTGAGGGCAGAGCTTCGCGCTGCGGTTCGGCCTCATGCTGTGGTTTGGGAGGGAATTCACTGAACCGGTGGTTCAGAGCGTCCCCAAGCTGCTTTACCCAGCACTGTGTTTTCTTCAGTTGTTTAATAGTATTAGAACAATTCCAGTGGCTCTATCGTGCTGTTTTAATGCATATTTCTGGCTACAAGAGCAATCAAGGTGTGTAAAATCCTGGTTTAGGTGAGGCATCCAGGTACCATCAGCTGTTTTCTCTATTTTAACCTCTTCACGCAGTGCTCCTGGGAGTGGCCCCATGTTCCGAACCACCACGGTGGCTGTGGATGAGGA
>NW_010397769.1:1654-3439 GCF_000710305.1 Buceros rhinoceros silvestris | reverse complement strand
CAGGTCGGTGGCACCGTCACACCGAGCCAAATGCCGGCCCAGGCAGCACCAGCCATCAGCTTTGGAATTAAGAGCAGCTTGGGAACGCCGCTGCAGAAGATCGGCGTGTCATTCTCATTTGCCAAGAAGACTCCGGTGAAGCTCGAGACCATCGCTTCTGTTTTCAAGGACCACGTGGAAGAATCGAGTTCTGCAGATGGAGCGAAAGGTGATGAGAGGTCCTCGGATGCAGGGAGCCTGCAGAAATCTGGCGAGGGCGAAAGCACAAATAATTCTGATGGCAAGACAGAGGATGATGACCAGCATGACAAAGACAGCGGGTCTCTAGCCACGACGTTATCGAAACTCAAAAAGATGAGACGAGAAGATGGACCAACGGCAGTTGAACCAGAATATTACCACTATATTCCCCCAGCCCACTGTAAAGTAAAGCCTAACTTTCAATTCCTGCTTTTCATGAAGTCTACCGAACAAATGGAAGCTGAAAATGTGAACAAGAAGCCCACGCCGGAAGTGAAGAAGGGCAGTTCTCCCAGACCCAAACCCGGCAAGCACGCGGAGAAGGCTGCTGAGAGTGCGGGGCAGCAGAAGGAGCAGAGCACTACTGAAGCGGCAGCTCAGCACAGCAAGGCTGAGCTGAAGGAAGCCCTGGAAGATGTGAGTGTGCAGGAGAGCAAGTGTCTTCCCGAGAGTGATCTCCCTGAGCCGGAGGCCACCAAGGAAGCGGCTCCACCTGCCTCGGGCTGTAAGGAGGTGTCCGAAGGACCAAAGCATCCAACAGGACCTTTTTTCCCCGTTCTGAGCAAAGATGAGAGCACGACTCTCCAGTGGCCTTCAGAGCTCCTCATATTCACCAAAGCAGAACCATCGGTTTCGTACAGCTGTAACCCCCTGTATTTCGATTTCAAGCTCTCACGCAACAAAGACGCTAAAGGTAAAGGAGCAGAGAAATCCAAGGATGCCGGGGGGGTCTGTAAAGAGGCCGTTCAGAGCACGGACTCAGGTGAGAGCAGCAAACCCAGGGAGGCAGAAACCGCAGCCAATAGCTCTGCTCTAAAAATGGAGAGCAAACCCTCCTCCACGTGTGGCTCCCAGGTCAAGCAGGAGTCCGGTTTGGCCAGTGTGAGTAAGGGGGAGGGAGAGGAGGGTGGTAAAAGCGTAACTGGGAAGAGTAAATCTGGAAGATCCCATAAACACAAAAAGAAAAAGAAGCACAAAAAGTCCAGCAAACACAAACGTAAACACAAGGAGGAAGCAGAGGAGAAGGGCCGAAAAACTGACCCAGGGGAAGAGAAACCCAAGAAGCGGAGAAGACACAGACATAGGAAAGGCAAATCCTCTCTTTGCGCAGACCCAGACCGGGCGCTGAAAACCGAGCTCCCCGAGGACTGTAGCCATTTCCAGAAGAAGAAACGTTGCTCTCAGGACTCCCAGAGGAAGTCTCTGTCTGCTGAGGAGGGAAGCAGTGGGAAGAAAGAGGATGGTGGTAACTCCTGCCAAGAGCACGGCAGCAAAAAACACAAAGCTGAGCTGCAGCAGTTCCCCGCCTCAAGGAGACGGTGTTTGGCTCCGTCCCTGGGCCGGAGCGGCCGCCGGAGCCGGCAGAGCAGCGGGGACGAGGACAGCGACGAGGGCGCTCCCAGGAAGCACTGCCGGCAGAAATCACCCTCGCAGTACAGCGACTACGACTCCGGCAGCGACCGCTCCAGGAGCTGCTCTGGCTCAGGGCGGAGGCACTCATCCCCCAGGTCCTATTCGACCAGCTCGGACGCTTCCTCGGACCAC
>NW_010397769.1:1242-1520 GCF_000710305.1 Buceros rhinoceros silvestris | reverse complement strand
GCTTCCTCGGACCACAGCCGGTACAGCCGGCGGCGAAGTTACTCGGAAGATAGCTACAGCGATTACAGCGAGCGGTCGAGGTGCCATTCGAAGCGGTCCCAGGACTCGGAGGATGACTCTGACTACAACAGCTCAAATCACCGATCGAAGCGGCGCAAGTACTCATCTTCCGAAGACGACTACAGCTCGAGCAGGAGCCGGTCGGGGAGCCGAAGCAGGAGCCGAAGCCACCCTCGAGGCAGGGCAAGAACGAGGAGCCGGGGGAGAACACGCAGCAG
>NW_010397769.1:0-1164 GCF_000710305.1 Buceros rhinoceros silvestris | reverse complement strand
CAGCAGCAGCTGCAGCCGCAGTCGAAGCAAGGGGAGAAGCCGCAGTGGGACGGGGCGCAGCTGGAAGCGGAGCCGCAGCTACAGCAGGGACCGCAGCCGCAGCACGAGGAGCCACTCGCAGAGGTCTCTGTCACGAAAGGGCTCTCGAGGCCACGAGAGCCCCGAGGAGAGGAGATCTGGGAGGAGAGACTTCATCAGGTCCAAAATCTACCGCTCGCAGTCTCCCCACTATTTCCGGACAGGCCGAGGCGAAGGGTCGTCGCTGAAGAAAGAGGACGGCAAAGGAGAGGAGCTGAAAGGGTCTGGCTCGTTCTCCCAGAACAGCAGCGGCTCTGGCACAGGGAGGGCCTCGGAAGGGGACTGCAGCCCGGAAGAGAGAAACTCTGTCACCGCGAAGCTGCTCCTGGAAAAGGTTCAGTCCAGGAAAGTTGAGAAGAAGCCCTGCGTCGCAGATGAGATGCTGGCAGGGGCGAACAAGGTGGGCATAAAGCTCAAGGATCCTCCCCAGGGCTACTTCGGCCCCAAGCTTCCTCCTTCCTTAGGCAACAAACCAGTTCTCCCCTTAATCGGGAAACTGCCAACCGTTCGGAAACCAAATGCCAAAAGGTATGAAGAGTCTGGCTTGGAGAGGGGCGAGGAGCAGGAGCTGTCGGATTCGGAGGACGTTTCCCAGGGCGTGGAGGAGGCTCCGCTGGGTGGCCAGGCCCTCCTGGAAGAAGTGGTGATGGTCATTCAGGACAAACCTCTGGATGAGCAGAAACGGGACGAGCCCACCGTGGAAATGCCGTCCATCCCCCTCGAGGGGCCGGCGCTCCCCGAGTGCTTCAGTTCTGGAGATCTGGTCATGCCACATGGTTTCCTCTCGGATCCGAGCGATGGTGATGGGCTAGAACCTATGGACAGGGGCAACCAGCCGGTCCCAGTGGAAACCAGCATGATGCCCTTGGTTCCAGATGTCGAGCACTTTGCTGGCTACGTGCCGCAGAGCGGGGAGCCGAGCATCGAAGGGGATCGGGAGGGAGGAGAAGACTCCTCTCTAGCGCCGCTCGAGAGCCAGCCCATCACGTTCACGCCCGAAGAGATGGAGAAGTATAGCAAGCTGCAGCAGGCCGCCCAGCAGCACATCCAGCAGCAGCTCCTGGCCAAGCAGGTCAAGGCCTTCCC
>NW_010397768.1:3036-3279 GCF_000710305.1 Buceros rhinoceros silvestris | reverse complement strand
TGAGGCTTTGGGAGCCGCTGGGGAAGTTGGCAGCCGTGGGAAAAAAACGGAGAACTCTCCCCTCGTCTGCCCGAGCACAGCCCTGCCACCCTCCTCCTCCTCTTTCTCCTCCGGGTGTGATGAGTTTGCCGTGCTCTGCCAGCCAGGTTATTTTTCTGTGGGCTGCTTCAGGTTTGGAGGGGGGATGCCCGCTGCCTTCAGCGGTGGCTGCGATGGAGAGGCTGGGGCGTGGGTCATTGCCGC
>NW_010397768.1:2319-2830 GCF_000710305.1 Buceros rhinoceros silvestris | reverse complement strand
CCAGCCAGGTTATTTTTCTGTGGGCTGATTCAGGTTGGGAGGGGGGATGCCCGCTGCCTTCGGCGGTGGCTGCGATGGAGAGGCTGCGGCGTGAGTCATTGCTGCTGGGTGACCTGTGGCTTGTGGCTTGACGAGGGGGGGATGGCGTGAAGCAGGGCTGGGCTGACTGAACCAGGACTGGGGTGACCAGAGAAGCTCACCGGTGCTGGCTGCTCGCCGAGACGGGCCTGGGGAGGGAGGGAACTGAGCCGATCTGTTGAATGCAGCCAGGAGCTCGGTAAAATGCCAAGAGAAGTGTCAAAAGAACGAGCTCGCTTCCTTCCCTCCCTTCGCTTGCTGGAAGCAGGGGTTTATCCGCACCAGGGCAGCGTGTGGGGGTGTGGGGGGACGTTCAGGGCATGGCTTTGGCTGGGGGGAGAGCCAGGGTGAGACCCTCCTCTCTGTGAGCTGCTGACTCCGTGCCAAGAGCCGCGGTCCGATGGGATGCGCAGAAATCCTGGCTGCTTTTGGC
>NW_010397768.1:1340-2128 GCF_000710305.1 Buceros rhinoceros silvestris | reverse complement strand
GAGGGTGGTCCATCTTTGTAACGGTGGTGGGTCCCCACAGGCAGCAGCGGACTCCAGGTGCTCCGGGCTGGGGGGACACAGGCAAGCCCATTCTTGTAGGGGCTGGTGGTGCTGAGCTGCATCCTGGGATGTCGGGGCAGTGGAGGAGGCTATTCACAGGAATTTTACAGCATGAGCCAGAGCTCGGGTGCAGCTGTAGTCCGGTCTCGCATCCCAGGGGCCAGTATTGCCCTGCGGAGGAGCCTGCTGGCTCCCCAAAAAAAGAGTGTCACGTGCTTCAACTTTGGCATCAGGCAGGAGGAGGAGGATGGATTTGTCAGCTCAGCCACCCCCCTCCATCTCTTCCCCAGCGGTAGTCCGGTCTCGCATCCCAGTGGCCAGTATTGCCCTGCGGAGGAGCCTGCTGGCTCCCCAAAAAAAGAGTGTCACGTGCTTCAACTTTGGCATCAGGCAGGAGGAGGAGGATGGATTTGTCAGCTCAGCCACCCCCCTCCATCTCTTCCCAGAAAGGCATCGGCTTGAAGATGTGGCAGGTCCTAATTATAACACAGGCGAACCTGCTCCTGCCGCCCTCCCTGGCTTCGAGCCTGCTGCGGGCACTGTCTCTTCCTCTCGGGCTTTGTGTCTAATGTGGGGTGGTCCAGTTCCCCCTGGCCCCGTGCTGTGGATGGCCCTGCACAAAACCCGGCTCAGGACGAGGGTCTCTGCCCCCACCGGGGCTTTCTCAGACTGAGCATGGGCAGGAGCTTGTGCTGCCAGACCGTGGTCTCGGGGCGTAGGTGTGATGG
>NW_010397768.1:0-1226 GCF_000710305.1 Buceros rhinoceros silvestris | reverse complement strand
GTGGTCTGGGTGCGTAGGTGTGAGGGGCAGAGCCGTGGGCATGGCTGGGAACCACCAGCCAGGCTCCGCTCTGCTCTGAGCCAGCGCTGTCCTAATTTGCAGAAGGTGATCAAAAATTAATTGCAGGATTTTGCTGCACATGGCAGGAGTGGGGATGAGCGCCGGCTCCTTCCCTCCCTCCCTCCAGCCTCTCCTGGCTGGAGCTCCGTGCACGTTGGCTGCCAGCAGAAACCCTTCGCCGCCTCCTGCAAGGTGAGCTGCTGCGATCTCCACTTGCTCTGCGGCCGCATCCTGCTCTCCTGCTCGCCTTCCCCTCGCCGCCCCATCCGATCCTTCAAAGTGAGGGATTAGCCCTTGCCTGCTTGGCAGCGGCAGGGAGGGGAAAGGTGAGAGCTTGCCTGCACTTAAGGATATATATACACAGCGTGATAAATATTCCCTGGGTCTGATCCACGCCCAGCGGGAGCATTTTTCTTTAGACTTCAGTGTCCTTCCAGGGATGCTCTGGGGCAGCGAGGAGGGTGGTGAGACTTCCCCCCATGGGGATCTGAGCCGGGCGCTGGCAGGACCTGGTTGCAGGGAGGTCGAGCGGCACCGTGGCCATGGGCTTATGCAAAGGGTGGCAATAACGGGTGGTGCATTGCTCCAGGGATTTCTGGGGGGGCTGCGTCTTGGAGAGTGTTGGGTGGGTTTTGCAGGGAGGTCGAGCGGCACCGTGGCCATGGGCTTATGCAAAGGGTGGCAATAACGGGTGGTGCATTGCTCCAGGGATTGTGGTGGGGTCTGCTTCTTGGAGAGTGTTGGGTGGGTTTTGATGGTAAAATCTGGGGGCTCTGCTCGCCGCTGCCTGTTGAGCTGTGGCCTGGCTCTTCCTCGGAGCGAATGCTGGAGTACTTGACCTGAATACTTAAGGTTTTGCCTGTCGGAAGAGAACTTAACCTGGCGTCCCCTCCTTCTGGGTCTGAATTCTGCTGTACTTCATGGAGCTTTTGCAATTAAAAAAACCAGGAGCCAAAGCGAAGTTCCCTGTAATCTCCTGCAAGCGGGGAAGAGCGAGCGGGCACTAATTGGGATATTGTGCTGCGCGCTGGCTGGCCGCGCTTGCCGAAGGAATAGCAGGTGGGGAAAGAAACAGCCTTGATTTTCAAAATGATGCTGGCAAGCTTGTGGCAGCCAGCGCCGCAGAAGCCAGCACAGCCCTCCCCGTGCCGGGGGTGGGGTGGGGA
>NW_010397767.1:0-209 GCF_000710305.1 Buceros rhinoceros silvestris | reverse complement strand
GGCCGGGCACACATGGTGGTGTGGGGAGCAGAATGGAGCCCTGAGCACCAGCTCAGGGTGGGGGGCCATTCTGCCGCATTGCCTGGGGACCCTGCAGAGCACCCACCAGAGCCCTCCTGGCCTCGCTGGCACCCACCAGGTGCTCCTTGGCTGCGGGCTGGGCAGCCGGCACGGCCCGTGTGCCAGCCACATGCACTCAACAACACGCT
>NW_010397766.1:0-9011 GCF_000710305.1 Buceros rhinoceros silvestris | reverse complement strand
GTGTTCTGCTCACACAGCAGAACCACGTGGCTGGCGCCATCTCAGATCGCTGCCGTGGTCCGTGTTTGCTTTTGGTTAACTGTCGCCTTCCCAAACCCCTCAATACCTCACTGTTTTCCTTTGTATTTAATATATATCTGTTTGCAGTGTTATTAAAGTTTGCTTCAGTTTTCCAAAAAGCATTTTAGAGGTCTCACAAGTTCTTTTCTCCCTTCCCCTATTTCTGCTGGAATATGGGAAGGTATTATCGTTACCAGACCTTGTCTCAGCCTCGGTCAAACCGGTGACATCTTGATACACCTGCTTTGCATTTCATTCACACTTTGTCCTGAACAAAATACAAGGCCTTCCGGATTTCCCTCTCTTAATGTAATGCTTGATCTGCAACATTTTTAAGCTAATGAAGAAATTGTATGCCATTATTTCTTATCCTTTTTTTAACTGTGACGTCTATGAAGTCACGTATTTATTATCTCCCTCTTCCCTATCACACCTGAAATCTGAGTGCATTAGACACAAGAACATGCAAATCAAACTAGTGAATTATGTAATACTGCAAAGCACCCTAAAACAACTGAACATAAAAGTTCTGTATGTGATTTGTTATTCATTATCTAGGTATTGCAGAAGCCCACATTGACTCAGTAACATCACTTGATACATTCCTAGAAAAACATAGCCTAGGAACACTACTAGGAAACACATCTTCACACAGCTTTTTCATGTATGGCATTGCAAATCAAAAATGAGACGTGGTTCAGACAAGAAATAAAATAAAAAAATGTTCCATGAGAAAGTGATATATAAAAGTACTGAAATACACATTTAGGGTAGACAGCATGAATCAACAAAACCATGGTGTTTAAAATCAGTTTACGATCAGCTAACCTGATCTTTTAAAGTAGTTTTCAGTTTATGCCCACCATGTGTGGTGCTTCCCTGTGGTTTGTTATTTCACTTCAATGGCAGAGGGAGGAAACCAACAAAGCTCAGCAACCATACTGCATAGCACAATGTAACCATGGAAGCATTTGTCCACTTGTCAGAGCCTCTCCAGAATGATTCAGCCATTCATTTCATTGAATCAATATTGAAGCTCTTAAGATTTATTACTTGAGGGTGAAGGAAAACTAATACAACAAATTCCACGTTGCTTTCCATTAAATGCGCCTTGTCACAACAGGCATATTAATACCTTGCAGGAGCTTTACTGATGTCATGTGGGTGATGCTACTGTCTCCCCTTATGCAGGGATTACTATAATGTATTTGCATAAACATGCCTCATACTCACTGAAAGAACTTAAAGTTTTCTGACACATTCTGCTGTCCCGTATAGAAGCCGAATCAAATAAAAACACAAAAGTTGTAAGAAAACAGGGGTGGAAGGAATCTGTTTTAAAATTCATGAAAATGCTCCTGTCAAAGAGTTTCTGTGTCTACTGGATCTACGCTCTCGTTTATGTTACGAACTGGACATTTGCAATCATACTTTAAATCCTTAACAAAGTTGAATGGGATGATTTAGTTTACAAGTACCTTTATACTTGTTAAAATGTGCTATAGTTATCTAGAAGTGAACAAAGATAAATGCAAAACTGAAAAGAGCATATTTTGTATCAGAAATATCCACTTATTAAGATCTATACTTAAGATTTCTAGATTATAGATAGCCATAGTACATGACAATTTTCTTAATTGACTTTATACTAAAAATTTGAAAGGAAGCATAGCAAGATGTGTGCAGTTACTTTACCATTACTATCACTAATATCAGAGGCAGAGGGTATTAATTCAACAGTTTAATTTACACATGCATGCCATTACAGGTGAAAATTGAAGGCACCTTAATTACACTGTACAAATATTTATCAGCATAGCGGGCTGTGAACACCATAACTGCTCATATATTAAAGCTTTCCAAGACTTGAATCAGATCTTTTATCATGAGATAGTCTCCTTGCTTCTACTCCCACTCCCTGCAGCTATTTCCTCTTCCTTTTGTAAAAGCTGTTCATCACACCCCACTACTACAGTCTCAAGGAGCTTAAAACAAAGGATGAAAGTAATGTTAGGATATTCCAGACAACTCCCTCACATGCCTATAGGCCTCTCTTCACTTGGAAGAACAGCATAAGGGTGGAGGAAGAGGCTGTACCATTGACAAGGGTACCGAGGCCTGTATAAGGGCACTCTCCCACCTGGTCGATTGTCATCAAAGGGCTGTTTGCCATAGCTAGCTTGTCTCGGTTGTAGGGGCAGGTAACAACACATCAAAACAGAACACAGCCTCAGTAAAAACTCCTGTGCTGCTGGGCTCGTAGCTGAGGAAAGATCCCTATTAATGAACATGCAACCGTACCTAAACAGCTGTGATACCAGTCAGGGTGACCCACCAGTAATGAAGAAAGCTTCTGCCACAGCTCAAATCCCAGTGTTTAAAAATACATTAAACTCCTTCCCGGGGTGGGAAAACTATCTAAATCCTCAAGCTTTTTACTTCCAAAATAAAGCAGAAATGTATACTAGAGTGCCCAAAAGCCAAATCAAGAAAAAAATGTGAAGAAGCATGCATCTTGGTGCAATAATACAGTAAAAATCCAATCAGGAAAAAAAAAAAATCAGTATCCAGGTTATGGAAACGGGAACTAGAGAGGAGACATTTCAAATTACACTGTATAAATTATAGATGATTAAAGACATAAGGGAAAAACGCTGATTGGCAAGACAATGGCAAGTTTAATGACCATATTTTAAATGTCCATAACAATCAAATCCAAAGATACAAAAGAAAGTTTAGGCTATAAATGCAGCCTGACAGCAAACCTAGCCAAAATAATGTAAAGGCTGATGCGGGATTTTCTTGTAAGAAGGCAAAAGAAATGAATGAAATAAATAGGTGACCCTACACAAATTGAGCAATTTGGTTTAATTCTGAAAGATTAGTGAATGACAGTAATTGCGTTGGTATAACAGAACTGAATAGTGGAGGATTTAATTTTTAATCAAATTACCACATGGTAAAGTCATAGTGCCATGCTAGTGAGCAATCCAATGCTGTAAAATGGATTAAAAACTAGCTGGTAGATCTCAAAAAGCATTCTCCAGTAAGAGATTATGAACAAAATAAGAATTTCATTATAAACAAATGAAACACTTCTATCATGTCATTCATCAAGGGTTACAAATAGATCTGCTGCCCCTCAACACTCTCTCCCTGTAAACACAAAAACTGCAGCTGGATGTTTGTGATGTTGGTATTGGCAGAAAGGAAATGACAGTGCTGCAGTGAAATGGCTCGCCTGGTAAGCTGGTTCCATTAAAATGAGCCATGTTAATGCCACTGAATACCTTCAAAGCTATAGGTTATACCCCACAAGTCATCTTCTGGATCATTTTCATGTGAAGAATGTCCAGCAGAGAAGCAGCTCATCCTGAGTGTCCAGTGTGATGCTGTGACTGGGAAAAAATAACCAGTTAGAATGGTCTTCAGATAGATACTTCAAACAGCAGATCAGTAACTAGTAGTTGGGGTGGTGGCATCATTTACCTTTGAATGGGACGCTAATGGAGGGGATATCTAAAACTGCATAAAGTCCTGCTGTCCACATTGTAAAAACCCACAGAGGATGCAAACAAATCAAATTTCCAAAACCTGAGAGCTAGAGAAGATTTGAACGTTTAATCCATTAAAAAAAAAAAAAAAAAAAAAAAAAAAAAAAAAAAAAAAAAAAAAAAAAAAAAAAAAAAAAAAAAAAAAGAAAAAAGAGAGAAAGACTTGACTACATTGCAAAAAGTCTCTCAGAGAATAAACAAGATGAGCCCTGAATGGGTTTTTTAATTTACTCTGGGAAAACAGATCAAAAATTAACAACTAATCCCAGACTTACCTGCAGTCTCATCCAGATATCATCATCACCATCATCATGGCTTGGCTTCACGGACCAAGATTTGGGAAGGGCTTTACCCACGCTTACTGCAAGCGCGCTGATGGCTGGAAAGGCCAATGAGGGATAGGCAAGTCCGGCTGCAAAAAGCACAGCGGAAGGTCTCCTTGGGAGGTACAGTCAAGGCACGGTTCTTTCTGCGCTGTCTTTTCTCCTCGAGGCTGATTCTACGTGTGTTCTCAAAGGAGACAGCAGCGTTATGTATGGTGTGTCTCCAAATCTCCTGATTGGAGGCCAGGGTGGACCACTGATGGTGGTCAATATGGCCAAGGCTGAGGTATTGTTTCAGGGAGTCCTTATATCTCTGCTTTGGAGCTCTTCTCTTGCCTGTGGTGAGTTCACCGTAGAACACAACCTTAGGGAGGTGGTGATCCTCCATCCTGCCCAGATAAAATTGGAAGGAATCTATGATGATAGATTTCAAAAAAAAAAAAGAATTTCAGTTATCACACTACAGAAACCTTTATTCATCAATACAGGTATAACAATACAGAATCTTACAGCAATATCCATCTGTGAATAACTGGAAATAAATTTTCAAGAGCCTATACTCCATTTTCCTACCCACTGTCTTTACCAGAACTCAGTGGCTTCACTGGTAGGTTTTCTTATTCAGAGGATACCTGAGCTGAGCAAAGTAAAATGTAAATCAGAAGCAAATACACAGCTCTTTACAGATTTTTGAAATACCAAACAACCAATGCACTCTACTGGCTGTTATGGAATTTCTATTATGCATACATACTGAATTTAAATAAAAGTAAT
The DNA here is from genome assembly GCF_000710305.1 of Buceros rhinoceros silvestris. Lineage (NCBI taxonomy): Eukaryota > Metazoa > Chordata > Aves > Bucerotiformes > Bucerotidae > Buceros > Buceros rhinoceros. Next base: position 4,300 of record NW_010397766.1, on the reverse strand, counting down.
TAATTAGTAACCAATTCATGTCGAGCAACCAAAGGGAAGCAGCAAATACATGAACTATGAAATCGAGATGTATAGTCTCAATCAATCCAAAGATAAATTTTCATTTGTTCTCATTAAAACCGTAACAATATTAAATAAAACAATTAAATTTTGTGGTCATTTTTAACCCATTTTAGAGATAACCTGCTAAGTAAAGAGGGTTTCTGCTAGATCTGAGATCATGGCACAGATCCTTACTATAACTGTATAACACTTACAGTTAAATGTATACATTTATATATATACACGCAAGTTTTTCCACTGGACTACTCTGCATCGTCAGCAGATCAGCTTTTTTTGTTTCCTGCATACTTTTCATAGGATCATAGAATCATCTGGTTGGAAGAGACTTTCAAGATCATCAAGCCCAACCATTCACCCTGCACTGCCAAGGTCACTAAACCATGTCCCTCAGCACCACATCCACAGGGCTTTTAAACACCTCCAGCGATGGGGACTCCACCACCTGCCTGGGCAACCTGTTCCAGTGCTTAATGACCCTCTCTGTAAAGAAATTTTTCCTGATATCTAACCTAAATTTCCCCTGACGCAACTTAAAGCTATTCCCTCTCATCCTCTTAAACAGCTATAGCTCCTAAATAGCTCCTTGTACCGCACCTTACACACTCTGCAGTCAGACACCATTTAATAACTCTACACTTCATGTGGGCTCCACTGGAACTGCAGATCTACCCTAACATCACAAACTCCTACAGTTTTAGTACTGTTCCCCAGTACTGTACAGGGAAGCAGAGACAAAGGCTGTGAATTTATTTCTGTGTGAATCTTTTAATGAGTCATAGCTTATCACGTCGTGCAAACCATTAAAACATACATTTAGATACCTGGCACTAGGTATCTAAATGTAAATCTGACCCTGTGGTCCCAAAACACGGAATGACTTAAAGACTTACAAAACCAGTGGTGCCACATGACACACTGTAATTTCCAGAAAGAATGAATATGTATTTTTGTAATGACATATGACTTAACAACTTACATCATCCCTCCAACAGTTCCTTTCTACTAACTCCTTAAGATCTTCTTAATATTCCCGTGTATACACTCCGCTTCCCAGCTGTGATCAAGCCATGCTAGATATAACACGACCAAGGGGAACACGGAGGGGAACCCTGCAGTTGCTCTTGGAATGCTGTGGAGTGATTAACGCTGACCCTGTTGCTCATTGAGAATGCACTATTAGGATATGCAAAGTAACTTGACATGGGGATGGAGAAAGGGGGTATTCCTATTAGCATTCATGGGAGCTGCGCAGCTACAGTCTTGTTCGTCAAGTTTGGAATACACCCTTTTGTTATTGATGGGAAAATGTCACTGGTTACAAATGGCTACACACAGGGGTGTAGCAGGGTCACAGCAAACTCCAACACTTTCTCTCCCCCTCTAAGGCAGAGTGCTGCTTCAGCAGTTCTTTTTTTGACCTGATGGTACACACCTCATTAGATAAAAGAAATGGTGAAATTCCCCACCCTGACCTCTTCCGCAGCCTCACCACCCAAAGATGAAAGACAACTTCCAAAAGTAGTTACTGGTGTATGATGGGACAATCATCAGACACCACTACAGGCATCACTGCCTATGAACCCTGCCTTCAAACTCCTCTCCAGGTCCACCCACGGCTGCAGCGGGTCTCATAAAACAATCTTTCAATAGCATGAATAGGGTCTGAGTCATCAGTTTCCCAGCTACAGACAACCACGGCTGCTTCACTTCTGCTACTGAAAGCTTCCTTTGAAAAACAAGACTGGCTGGTGCCACAGATCTTCTTTGCCAGATGTGGACTGCACCCCTTGATAGATGGAATTCTCATTCACTAAGTTATAACTACTTTTCAGCAACTTGAGATCACACGAGAAACTTAGGGCTTATGGGAAATTAATCCCATTTTGTCACCTCCAACATTGCTCTTGCTAGAAATACAGTTGGTGGAAGTGTCAATCCACTTCCACGTGTTTTGCCAGGAACACATAAAATAACTTCAGGACCCCTACAACTATGTTCACACCTTTGTCATGTAATCTGACAATGCAAGCTTGTCTTTGTTGTGCAGCGGCTTCCATGTAAGGCTGTACGGAAGGCCATACGGAAGGCTCTCAGTGCAGCGATATCGACTAGCACAAGCTGCATGTTGGACCCACGATAAAAATAGAAGGCTTACTTCTGAGCAGTAAGCCTTGATTGGGAGGATGTGATGAAATACTCTGAAGGAAAGAAAATATCCCTAGTGAGGCTCAGAAATGGATGAGAAGTATTCTCCTGACTCATAAGAATCTTTGGTTTAGGGAATTCTAATTACACTTGGCATTTACAGCAATATGCAGAATAAGAAAGCCTGAAAATAAGCTTCTATGAACCGTGGCCAGCTTCCTGCTAGAAGGAAATCCTGTTTACACATTAGTACTGCCCACGCTTCTCCACCAAGGGCAGCAATCAGACCTGCTCTATCTGGACAGCTCGTATTTTCTGCTGACTGCTGACTTCTGTGCCTGAGGATATTTACATTATTTCATGCAAGCTTTCTCTTACTAGCAAAGACCTTCTAAGCTCTTGACAGAACAACTATGCTGGAACGGGTTACTTCTCTTGTGGATGCTATTTAGCTATGGAGTACCTACACAGCTTTTGACCTTCAGGACTCCCATTCTTGGCAGGCCCCAGCCGCCCCGTGCCCGGGTCTGTGATGTCTGAAGGTAGAGCAGCGACTCTTTCACGGGCACCCCCTTGTCGTGGGGAAGGAGCTTGTGTGCCCTTGCGAGGTTGAGAGCTGTGCTGGTGGTGGCATATGCCTCCAGTGGGGTCTCCCAAGCCAGACAGGTCTCAACTGAAGGGTCAGACAAAGTGTGTCCACGGGCAGGATGGGCTCACTAGCCTTCGGGCAGCCATCCTAGGAGAAGGACAACTCTGACTCCAAATCTGGGCAGATGGAGCTCGTTTAGCCTTGTAAGGCTCCATCTAAGAGAAGGACACTCTAACCAAACCTACGACCCGAGGACTTTGCTGTCACCGTCCAAGCTTGCCAGGCCCTGGCAGATGAACCTCAGGTATAGAGGGTGGAGCCAGTTTCGCGCATGCTGGTGCCTCACCTAAAAAATCCACCGCGCAGGCTTGAAGGGTGCACTCATCGCTTGCAGGGAGCGTGGGAAAAGCCCGTCCCAGATCTTCATTCATGAAGCCAAGCCACGATGATGATGACCTACACAGTTTAAAGAGTGCTTCCATTTTACCTGATCCATCCCTCATTCACTACACAGCACTGTTTCAAGGTAGATACTGAAACATATATATTTATTCTTTAAAATAAGCTGGGACACAAGAACACACAGCACCTTGATAGCTTATTTACAATGCCTGGAAACGTGGCTTCAATCTTCAGCTCCTGTGGGTGTGAATTGTGACACTCAACAGAGCTACACAATTGTTAGCTCTTACGTTTAAGTCTTCAGACTCAAGTCATTTTGTTTTCACAACTAAACTCCTAAAAGAATTCTGCCTTTGTTAATGTCACATTTCTAACCTCTTGGTTGTTCAAGAAAAGTCTGAGATCACATAGTAAAGCTCAAAAACAAAAGGCAAGAAATGTCCTTATTTAAAATTACTTGCTTAAGATTAGATTTAATCTGCTGAGGAAGCAGACTGGCAAAAACATTCGCCTACAGCAACAACACAATCATTTGCTACAACATATTCAGGGTAAAGTTAGAGCTGCCAGCTTTTTAAGAAAAACTGTAATCAAAAACCTTCTTCTAAGACTGCATCAGAAGCACTAGATTAAATTTTCTAGTTAAGATTGGGAAATCTATTACTGCCTATTGCCATCAGCTGTTGATGCTGGTAACAGTGAAAATCACTCCGTTAAGGAAAGAAAGCTCAAGTATCTACATGGTTTAATTTACGGTTTCTCTCTCTTAGGGAAAAAACCCACCAGCACGAGCTGACCATCTCTGTGGTACCAGTCCTGAAGAGTGGGGAAGGGTGTGAAAGGGTAAAAAAACTGCCTGGCAACTTTTGAGTGACCAATGCTGTAAAAACCAGGTAGGACTGAAAGGTTCACAGACTTCGGGAAGGAGCTGTGAACTGTTATCTGCAGAAACCAGTAGAATAATTATCTTAGCGTCCCAAATACGTGACGCCTTCGATTCGAGCAGCCTCCATTTCTCCAGAAACAGTCGATAAGAAGGATGCACTAAAAACAAAACTTCCTAAGCGGGACCCAACCCGTCCGTGCCGTCGGGCCTCTCTT
>NW_010397765.1:590-857 GCF_000710305.1 Buceros rhinoceros silvestris | reverse complement strand
GGGATGGAGAGGAACTGGAGGTACAGGTCTGCTCTGGGTGGCTGTGGAGGAAACTGAGGCAGCCTCATCCCTCGATTCATTCCCCCTGGAAACTGTCCCCGGTTGGGGGGAGCTGCCAGAAAAGCCACCAAAAAATGTTTCAGATGAGGAAAACATTTTAGAAGGGTCTGTGGGTGACCGTGGGGTGTCCATGGGGCCACGCCAAGTGGGGAAACTGAGGCAGGGCGCAGCCTGGCTGAGCCCCCGACCCCCCTCCCCCGAGCACCA
>NW_010397765.1:0-370 GCF_000710305.1 Buceros rhinoceros silvestris | reverse complement strand
CCCCGCCCCGCTCCCCAACAACACTGCCTGCCGCTGGTGGCTGCGGGCCCCCCCGGGCAACTCCCTCCTCCTGGCCTTCGGGGACGTGGACCTGGATCCCTCGGAACACTGCGCCCGCAGCTCCCTGCTGCTCGCTGACCCCCAGGCTGGCACTGCCTATGGTAAGGGAGGGGTGTGCTGGGCTGGGGGGAAACTGAGGCAGCGCCCACCGGGGGGCTGGGGATGGAGGGTGTGCGTGGGAGTGATGCGATGTTGTGTAAAGTCCTGGAAAAGGAGAATATCAGGAAGATGCGGGTTTTTAGCCGATTTCGTCATGGGGAGGGGGTACCTGAGGAGGGGGTATTTGAGGAGGGGGGTACCCGGGGATGGG
>NW_010397764.1:484-751 GCF_000710305.1 Buceros rhinoceros silvestris | reverse complement strand
CAGCCCCGCCGCCCCGGGATGCCCTTTACGCCCTGGCTCCGTCTCCTCCTCCCGCATCGCTGCCGCAAAGTGACACCCAACGGATGGGAACAAATGGTGCCGTGCCACAAATGCCACCCTGGCAGCACTGCCTGGGCATCTCCTGCTCACTGGCCTGACCTTACGGCGTGGAAGTCAGTGCTGCCCGGCTTCTCCTGCCTGGCTTCATCCTTCCCCAGCCTCTCGGTGCAGCACCGTGCTCCCCCCAACTCCCTCGGGCTGCCCCGC
>NW_010397764.1:0-211 GCF_000710305.1 Buceros rhinoceros silvestris | reverse complement strand
CTGCCCAGCGCATGATGTGGCACAGGCTGGCCAGGCTGCCAGGTCTTACCTGGGAGAGGCTGGGCAAGGAGAGCTGGCATGGGCTGGTCGATGTGGGCGAGCAGGTTGGCACATATCTCCTCTCCCCACCCCAAAGCCAGGCGGGGCCCTGCTTGAATCATGCACCAGTACACACCTGGGAGGGTGCTGCTCTCCCCTGGCAGCGCTGGCC
>NW_010397763.1:12516-12773 GCF_000710305.1 Buceros rhinoceros silvestris | reverse complement strand
CCAAGAAGAGTTGGTGCATTTCTGTTTCCTTCCCATCACTTAATCACAAATCCGCAGAGCTGCCTTACCATTCCCGCACTCAGAGAGAGATGGGACTTTGCTCGGCAGGGTCCAAGGTCCACCGCGCGCAGCCACACCTATTTCTCCAAGCAACCTGGGTCCAAAGCAGTGTCTGCCAGAACCGTGCTGGCTGCTGCCTTTGCCGAGCTCAACGTCGCGGTGAAGGCAGATGTACAGAGAGCCCCGTTTCCTCTCCC
>NW_010397763.1:10498-12414 GCF_000710305.1 Buceros rhinoceros silvestris | reverse complement strand
CAGATGTACAGAGAGCCCCGTTTCCTCTCCGTACTGCTGTGACTTATGTAAAATGCAGTTCCTGAACAGGCACACCGAAATAGAAATTGCCACTTAAACGACATCCTGCTCTTGTTTCAGATGTTACGGCCGGATCAGCTAATACCGCCTGGAAATATCTCTGCTCTGTATCCCCCTCTCCATTTCACATCTCCCTCTTTTCCTATGAGCTGCTTGAAGCCCAGGCTGCACAGATTAAAATACCACCCGCTATCCCAAAGAATTACTGAAAACACTTGATAGGGTCAAACTCTCCCATTTCAGTAAAATTCCACCCCAAGAGGTGAACAGCTCATTGCTGCAACAGCCTGTGGGATCCTGACTTACAGCTAAACCAAACTCACCCTGCTTTTCTAGTGTTCCTTCCACCTTACATGACTGCAAGGGGACAGCGGCTATTCTCCGTCTTGCCCATTTCACCAAAGGATATTAGAAATAAAGAGCATCAACCCATCTTAAACCTGAAGAAATCATTGGGATCGCTGCTGCCGCCACCCCACATCCCCCCACCCCACCGCCCCACACGCACACCAACTTGCTCCCATCTTTGGGCTCCACTCCCCTTCAGAAAGATGTAACAGAGGTTAATTTACCTCCATTTCAAAAAACCAGCAACTTCAAGAGCAGCACCAGAGTGTGTTTCATATGTCAGTGCATAAAGAACAGGTCACAAGCGCCAGCTCTCCCAATCTAATAACCATAAAAGACAGGATTTCCAGCTCTCCAAATTATTCCGGTGGCTTTAAATACACTTCAATTACTCAACATCCACCATGCAACACAAAGGCGACACTTCCTGTTCACTATTCCCCAGTTTTCCCATCCTAAACAATTTCAGACAGCTGGCTTTCCACACCATTTGCCATGCCCCACGTTGCATCTCTGTGCAGGGCATGCTAGGTCTTTCCCACGATTCATATTTGAGTAGCAGCCATGTGCTCAATTTCACATTTCTGAACAGATCAGGGTCCCCCTTGCTGCCCTGCTGCTGCAGGACACCAGCGTCACTGACTACATGCCTTGCACTTCCCAGAGTGAGACTAGAGACGGGCACCGAAATATGGCTCCCCAACTGCAGCAGGCACACGTGCCTTGGGATAGCTGCCCGGGGATCCCTCGGACTCCAGGCATGGCTTTGACTTGAATTTCCTGCCCGAGATTTGACACACGGACCTGGTTACCTTCCACAAGAGCGAGGGGCAGGGAGTTTTTGAGAGGAGGAGAAAGCCACTCAGACACAAGAGATGCAAAGCTCCTGCTTGCTCCTTTCCCGCAGCCATCACAGGCACAGCCTGCTGGCAGTGATGGACGGTGCTGGAAGACATCTCTGCCCCACGCAGAGAATCAATCACAAGGAGCACCCTGCAATCACGACCCACCCTGCAGTCCCATCAGAGGGGTTTCCCAGCCTTACTGGGCCAGCAGGAGGGGGTCACTCAGCACAGATGACAGAACTTGAACAGATAACAGAGATGCTGAGCTTTATAAATCACACAGTGGGGGGAGGAAGCAGAGGAAAACAGAAAACACACACGAATCACCACCAACCAAACCGCATTCCAGGAGGAGTTTGGTGATAACTTCAACAGGACACCCCCTCCCAAAATGAAATACTGGAACTAAGGCACAGCAGAGAGAAAAGCCAGACTGGGTTACAGCATTAAAGGCTGGGCATAATTACTGCACAAGAGAAAGTACCATTGTATCAGATGCTTGTCTATCATGAACGTCTATAATGCTGTTCTCCTCCTCCCTCTACTGCAGTTTCTTCCAGCATCTACCCCTGGATGCACAGGACAGTTAAAAAACAGCATGCAGGAGCTTACGACATCTGAGGCTTGAACTTGCATTTGTTCTTCTGATTCCAGCTGGCAAAT
>NW_010397763.1:0-10372 GCF_000710305.1 Buceros rhinoceros silvestris | reverse complement strand
GTTCTGCTGATTCCAGCTGGCAAATGGGGAAAAAACAAAACTGAGGTGAGGAAAAGGGAATTTTGAACCACTCCTGCCTCTGTCCAGAGGACTACTCCTCTCCTCCTGTCCCAAAAAGGTTTCATGTAGTGCAGGTTAAGTTGAAACAAGGGTTTGTAGTCTAGAGACACAAAGGAAAATTCGGATGGGGTGCAGAATTAAGATGGTAGGTGTGTCAAAAATCAAATCACTGCATGCTCCAAAGAGGTGAAGAGGACAACAAAGCTCATTTCAATTTCCAAATCTCTGCTTTTTAAGTGGTAAGAGAGGAAACACACAGAAAAGTGAACGACTTCATTTTAAAAGAAACAAATTCTCCCAAAAGATTGGCTGATAAATCAGATGCTTTGAAAAACCACCCACTGGCAGAAGCAGCATGAGAAATTCCTAGTTAGTTTCACACAAAAAAACCCACAGGGGGTACCCAAAAGGTGTGTTCCCTCGCTGTCCTGGCACATGATTCTGTCTCCTGCTTAAGCCATACCCTCCCTCCTTTGCTTTATTTACTTACTATATATTAATAGACTCCATCCATATATTTATTATTTTAATAATAATAAACCTAGCACCTAGCTTGTCCTAGACCAAACAGCAAGACCCTGCTGTCATCCACAGTCCCAGAGGGTCAAAATTTCAGACCCGTGTGCCTTACAATTACGCTTGTAATTGCCACAGCAGCTCCATTCAGCCAGTCTGCTTTTGTCACCAGGGTACACCCTAACAGGGAGTTCCAAAGAGAAGCAGGTGCCTCAGGAACGGTAAGAAAAGGAGAATATATTCTGTCTCAGATGCAGCACTGCTCTGTCACAGACCGATTTCCTGGCAAGGAACATACAGCACAGTCACACCAGCCAGCTCTACCTCCCCAACGAGGAACAAATCTGGCTCTTTTCCCACTGATCCAATTCCCAACATCTTTTTTTTTTTTTCTTCTTGTAACACTCTTGTTTTCTGTTCCCTCTGGCAACAAGCAGTGGCAGCGGCACTGTAACATGCAATCTTGGCACACCTCAAGCTCATTTGTCCTGGCTGTTTTCAGTGATGCCGGCTGTCGGGGTGTGCCATGCTACACACTTTTGTTACCCCAAGCACACTCAGCAATTTTCAAAAGCTAATCTGCAGCAATGCCTTTTGAAAGTGACATTAATTATGATGAAAACAGATCAAGAGCCAAGAGCTCAAGATGCAGAACATCATCACTGTTTCCTCTCTTTAAGAGGCATGTGAAATAAATTAACCATCAAAGTTTTGCAGGCTAGAAGGAACTGGAAGGATCATTTAGCCTGACACTCTGCCTAAGAGACATAAATTTCAGCAAGGATTCATTCCTTGTGCCAAGAAGCTGCAGGCCATGCTAGATCATTTCACACTGAAGATCCTTTAAATCATCGTTGCACATACAAGTCCTGGGGGTCCTAGTTCCCCTGGTGAACCCTTTCCTTAGCCAACCACCTGCCTTTCCAGACTCGGGAAGACCAGTCACCATCTTCCCTTTCCAATCTCTTTCCTCTTGCAATTAAACTCATTTTCCATTCCGTTTCAGACCAAGCAAGCCTTAAATATTTATAATCTTTCAAACAAGCAGAAAAAAAGGATTGTATGAAGAAACAGTTGCAGTGGCTTTATATAGGACGAACCAGGCACAAATGCATTGTTTTCCTTTTCTGTGCCAATTTTTGAGACCACCCCCCCGCTGAAATCACTTTCTGCCATCCTAAGAGACATCTTACAGCAAAACCAGAGTTTCCTCAGTGCCTGGCAGGAATTTACTCTGTAAAATCTTTTAATTATTAGAGCCAAGACAAACAAACCAAAACCTATGGACTCACTTTTTCTTTCTTTGCTTTGAAACTAGTTTGAACATACACGCAGGTTTTCTTTAAAACACACCATTAATTTTAATTAGGAAAGTCAAAGAGGCAGGCCTCGTTTTCCGGCATGAAATCACATATCTTGCTGCGGCTTGAAATCTAGAAGGAAAAGGGGTGGTAACAGACACTTTCCTGCAGCTGAAACGAACCCCGATTTTCTAAGTCCTAAACCCCAAGACTGTGCCGCAGCCTGGTCTCCACTTGTTTCACCTCCATCCACCCAAGGAGCCTTTGCAGCTGTGCCACCAGAAGACGTCTTGGGCTGAAGTGCTCTGTCTCTGTGAGGGGCTGTGTAAGCGTAACTGAAGTATCGGTGGTTCTTCCATTGCAGGTGGGCACACGCCCAACTGCCCTGGCCTAGGAGAGCGTGGATGTGCCTCAGAGTCGTCTTTGAGTACAAGGCCTCCTACCTCCTTCAGGCATTTTTCTGCAGCTCAGGAGGACCAGAGGAGATGTTCCTCCAGCACTAGGTCAGAGTCAAGTCATGACCTGAAACTGCAAGCAACAACTGCCCAGGCTAACACAACGCCACTATGGTGATTTTAACCAGTTGTGCACGTAGCCATCCCTCCCACCGCCATGTGCGGGTAACAACACCCTGGTTCCTGCATCAACACGCTCAGGAGAGCAATGTTTGGGACAAAAACAAGCACGCCCTCAAAGCAAACAAACAAAGCACCCAGCTGGGTTTACATGGCTTGTGAAACCTGCCATCTGATCCAATCAATGCCCAGGCAGGCTGAGCAGAGGTTGGCTAGAGGGAGGGCTATGCTCTTGAGCGCCCCAAGGCTTAGCTGGAGGCATCAAGGTGCTTAGAGACAAATACAAGTAGCACAACACAAGGCCTACAGCCACAGGGGGTAAAAGCAATGCCAGGAGCTCTCTCAAACACCTGGCAGGGTTTATGGCTCTGCCAGAGATCCCACCTGTACCCTGACCTCAGTTTCCCTGCCCACTTTCACTCAGGCTTTCTAGCACACAGATGCTTTCAGGATGACTCAGAGGCAACTGGTAGAGTTGGCACAGCCCAGTTACACCAGAAGCACGAAACAGCCCCTTCAAGGAGCAGAAAATGCTCCACACCCCTCAGAACAGATCCATGAGGAGGGCAACAGCAGGGCATGCTTCTGGCTTGGAGCATAGCTGGTCCAAGTCATATAGCACCTCCTGCCTCCAGTCCCAGCCCTCAGAAAAGCAGAAAGGAGACGCTGAGCACTGTCAGGGAAGCGTTCTTGCCCTCAGTACCAAGGGCTCTGCATGGCTGCTCCGCCACGAGAGGGAGGATGTCCTAGCACTGCAAGTAGAAGATGCTGCTGGGATATACACTGCTGAGTTTGAGTGCCACCACCTTTCTGGCCTGCCCAGTGATCTCTGCTCTGCAGGGGATGCAATCAGATTCTAGAGGACTTGCAGCAAGCAACCCGGCATTTCCTAGATGATCACTGCTCAACAATATCATATAATCTCTGCTGGGCCTCAACACTACATCACGTGGCAAATACAAGCCCAAGCCACAGGCTGATAGCAGACAGCAACCGCGAAAGAACATTCACAGGGTCAAAGCTAAAGCACATCTTAGTGTTCTCTTTGATTTTAAAGGCAATAGAGCTCATCTGTGTGCTCACTTGCTTATGGACCTTTTCTTCCCTCTGACTCCAGCAGTCATGCAGCATCACAGCAGGAACCCTGGCATTAAGGAGAACTAAAGCCCCTTGTTCATCTCTTCCCTTTCCTTGAGGAACTTAATTTGTTCACCGGTTTGCCTATTTAAAACAGTAGTTCCCTGAAGACATTGAAAATTCAGTGAGAACAAACCATAGGAGGGGTCAATTCAGCCAGTCTCAATCTGGAGGTCACTGATGCCCACACATAAGCTTGACCATAGACTCCAAGAACAATCTCTCCTCTGAACGCCCATCCCTTCTTCTCTCAACTTTTAAATCAGGGAGCTGGAGTCAAATCTGTTGTGTGATGCACAGTTCAAGATAACAAAATTGATGCACACAAAGCACATACAGAACATCCACAGGACATGAAAATATCCCTCCCCGGTATGCTCCGACAACATAATGCATTAGTTACACGGAAAGGAAATAAATTTTTCTTCCTCCATTTTCTCTCTTTTTTTCCTTTCTGGTTTGGTTTTTGTGGTTTTTTTTTTTTTTTTTCCCCCCAGCCTCTGCCATTTCCAATAACCCATTCCCCTATTTGCCTCCTATTTGCATGTTTCTCAGCAACTCAGACTGAGTTTATTTAATCTTTTGGTTTTGGGGTTTTTTTTTTTTTTTTTTAGGAGGGGGGTGTGTGGGCTGGGGGCAGTGTGTGTGATACACACAGCTGCAGATACTGAATGCACACACACAAAGTATCAGAAGCCTGGGTTTTTAATTGCCTAACAGAGCTACTTCCTTCCCAGAGGGACAGCTTGCTCCCGTTCACATTCTTTCTCAGCCTGCTGTGGCCCTGCCTGCAAACCTGGCTTCCCGGAGAGCGGTGAGGGGAAGGCTGCCTGACGCCAGCTGGTTCCCGCACATCGCAAGCGCACGTTAGGCAAGCTCCGATTACCTGCTTGCAGGCAAGGAGTCCTCTCTAGGAAACCGCGGTTTCAAGAGTTAACCTTGAAAGCAAAAAGACATCAGAACCAAACTCAAAATGAGGATTTCAGAGGTCCTTGCTGTTAGCACCGAGACAAGTCGCCCAGTTCCACCTACAAGAGGAGCACGCGACCACAGATTTTCTATCCTATTCGACATCAAGGAGCTGTGCCCAGACTGAATGAAGCTGGCCCGCGAATCGCCAGCCATCCCGGGCACAGACCTTGTTCTCACTTGACTGTTGGGATCCAAGACAGTATCTTGCAGCCTTGAAGGGCTCTTGCAAGTATGCATGGCCTTCAAACCAGGACTTGCAGAGATCCGACAGCTTTTCAGAGTAAAAAGGTAAGTAGTTTTTCAGTCATTCAGTCACCTCCCATGTTCCTGAAAGCCCAATTTCAAACAGAAAAGGAAGGAAAAGAGACCAGGAAGCACTTCCTAGGCAATGACTCTCTGCAGTAAACATCCCGGTTGCAAATGATTAGTAGAGCACCACGCACACACTCACAGGGCCGTACCTGGACTGCTTTTTTGGTGGTGGTGGTGGGGGGGCAAACTCCACACCGTTACTCTTGTCTTTAGGGAACTCAAAGGAGAAAGATGATGATTTGCTGATCCCGCTCTGGCTCTCCAGCATCAGGCTGTCATCCACAAGGTCAGCACCAGCTCTTCCATTCTCAGCTCCCACTGCCCATGGGTGGGTTAAGAGCTCCTGTTCCTCCTCCTGCTCCTCCTCCTCCTCCTCTATCTGGCACTGCCTGGTCCAAGTTGGGGTGTAGTGTTTCTGCCTCCTGTCATAGGACAAGCCTGCCAGGCCTCTGCTGGACTCCTCCACGGAGACTCCATTGACATGAGTACCTGGACAAGGGGACACTGCAAAGGTGCCTGTATCAGTACAGCTCCTCAGCAGCAGCTGAACACCAGCTCCGTCAAGGCTGTTGTCATCACCAAACCTTGACACATGGGAGCTTACTGGGGGCATACTGTTCCCCTCGTTGCCCAGCTGGCTGTTTTTGGACATCTTTGGGGGAATGGCTGGACTCTCAGTAACTGAGGTCTTGGTAGGAGCTGCCAGTTGAAATCTTGAGCTGGTTTCACTTCCAGATGCTTGAAAAATCTCTCCGGGCTCCATGGCAGGTGATGAAGTCCCAAAATCGGGATGAGAAGTGGGGCTGATACACGGCCACTGAACTCCCACCGCTGAGTCAGGGCTGCTCAGGAATATAGTCTTGTGATCATCCTCCGTGTGCGCTGTCATTATAGTTATCTTTGCTGCCACCTGGCTGGTGGAGTCCTGGTATTCCTTCTCACCACCCAAAGCCCAGCTGCCATCCCTCCACATCTCATCTGCTTGCTCCTTGCCAGTGCCATGGGCCAGTTTCTCCACTTTTGCCTGTCCACCAACAGCCTTCAGCTGCACCTTCTTCCTCTTGGTGCTCTCAGCATAGATGGGATCACCACGGGATGGCTCGGCAAAGCAAGAGTGCTGCAGCTCCACCAGAGCCTGCTGAGGGGTGTTCAAACCCTCAGGCCAGGGGCCTCCAGTGACAGAGGGCTCTCCAGGGAGAGGCAAGCCCTCATCTTCCTGGGACAAAGCAAAGGTAGCTGCCTTGATGCTCTCAGGAAGAGCAGCAGGCTCTGCATGGAGAAGCATATTTTTCTTCTCTGAACACAGGGCATAGGGGAGAGGATCACCCTGGTCTTTCGTGATGCAGAATGCCACATTCACAGCTCTGCGCTCCTCCTCACCAAACTTGACTGTCCTGCCACTTGGCCCGGGAATCTCGGCAGCATCCTGCTGCCTCCATTCGCAGGCAGCGGGGCTTTCCTTCTTGCACCAGGCACCCTTTCCCTCTGTGCAACGTGGCCCCCACGAGAGGGGGTGCTCTCTAGAGCAGTCCGTGATTGAACAGTACTCACCCCCTTCGCTTTCAAAGCCAGGGGAGAGGCAACTGCTGTCGCCCTCCGAGGGGAGCACTACTCCTTCTCTGGCTTGGGAAGAAGGGCTTCTGCTGCAGTTCGGGGTGTTTCTGGTCCCTAGGGTGGGCAGATTAGGGCAGGGGGCCCGATGTGGCAGGGCAAACTTGTCTTTGGCTCTCTCCTCCTGCTTGCCCACCTCGCCTACAAGCACCAGGCTGTGGATGGAGACATTCCTCTCCACTCGACTTTCCAGGCTGCGCAGGCCCACCATGGAGTAGCTGGGAGAACAGCAAGACAAGCAGTCACCAGGCGGATTGTGAAGGAAGGGCTTTCTCACACCGCCGTTGCCAAAATTGTCGAGGCAGATCCGCTGTGAATCTCCTGATTTCAGAAGGAGTTGTTTGCCAGAAACCATGCCCCAGCTGACCTGCACAGCCCAAAGAGACAAGTGCGATGTCAGGACATGCATATGCAAAATGACATAAAAAAAAGCCAAACCACACACACAAAACCTCTGGCAGTTGCTGACTGTTTTACTCTGTGCTCACCTCACCGATAATGACCACAAACCTTTTCTACTTCAACTACACTGGTCCTATTTCCTCAACCATTTGCAATCCTTGCGTTAACAACAACGGCAATGCAAAATAAGGCATTCTCCTTTCTCTTTCAATGGCTTCGCTGCCAGAAACATGTCCAACCTGTCATCCTGTATACGAATCACCGTGTAATTAAAGATTCAGAGAGAGGAGGAATATTTGCACCTCTGTGCGTATTTTCATTTCATTTCACACTGCTGCTCTGGACTCGCACACTTCAGAGCACAGACACAGACTATCACAGGTTATCCTGGGGTAGCAGCTTGGCTATGCGCAGCCGTAGGGACTAGGGAGCAGGCAGGGAAACGTATCCAAAATCTCCTCACGTGAGGGAAATCTATCCTGCTTGCCAAGGGAGGAGTGGGAGAGGCAGAGGGTAACATGTGCCTGCAAAGCAATGCCTGGTCCTAGGGTGGCAGAACCCGCTCCCATAGTGCAAAACTCAGCCTGGGGCCAAATCTGCACACAGAGCTCAAACCCCCCCGACAATGGCAGCCTGCACTCCCATGCCCTATACCCCTAGAAGAGAAGTGAGGGAGAGCAATGGGAGGCTAAGGAGAGAGTTGGCAAGTCCTGACTCTCCTCTGGGGCAAGGGTGGAAGAGACAAGCACACCTATGCCATGGGCAGCGTGACAGCAGCCCATGCTTCCCTCTGCATGGCTGGGGCAGTGCTGATATCGACTGGTGAGGGAGAAGAGTGAATCACCCACCTCGACTGCGACTCAAAGCCACAGGGCTTGCCAGTTTGCAGGCAGGCAGGCAGCAGCGCTACACCCAGAGGGCACTACTATTCTGGCAGAGGCTGGGAGCCCAAGGAGCTGGGCTAGGAAGGTAGGGCACTTTCTTCCTTGCCCATGAAGACCATGGATCCAATTAGCACTGACTGCAACTAGACAGGGCTTCTTTTCAGTAAATCTTCCCAGGAAAATAACTTTAACCCGTATCCTCATTTAAAATCTGGAAGTTCCTAAACAAACAACAAATTTTTAAGCTCCTTTGCACATTCTTTGTGAGCAACAGCTCATTCAGCTTCAGCCAAAGATACTCTGAGAAGCCAATATACAGCTTAAAAACCTGAGTCAAGACCAGAAGGAAAAACAAAGGGAAGGAAATGGTTTTAACACACTCCTAGCACTCCCGAGGAGAGGTAAGTAACGGGAAGTCATGCTTTGACTGGATTAATCATTACCTGTGACAGATCTGCATTCATATTCACATCCGCCCACGCGTCAGAAACATCTGAGTTTATCATAGTTGGCTTCACGGCAATTGTAGGCTTTGAGAAGGGGGAAGGATTTACATCATCGTCCAGCACGGGGCTCTCAGGCTTGGTCCTAACGCCATTTGGGAGCACACCGCAAGCTCCCACGTCTGAGGTTGTTTGCAACCAATGGTAACTCTTAGGATTGAAACAGTTTTTGCAGGAGCCAGGCTTCCAAACGTGTTCCACAAAGTCACTGCACGCAGACATCTTCAAATCCTCGTGGCTCAGAGCAAGAGCCCTCTGCGTCTTCTGCGCTGTCCTCCGCTGCTCATTTTGCATTTGCTCCCCAGAGCTGCTCTTGAAGATCACCTGGTTATCTGGAAAAGCAAAACACTGTCCAATTAGTTTGGTTATGCCCCAAAATGGGGATATTTTTAATAGGACAGGTGATAATTACACTTACTCTGCCTTAATCACAAAGGCTTATTGTTTACACGGCTTTTTTCACAGCTTAGCTAAAGCCCACACAATCAAGCTAAAAGCTCCAACTTCTAAGCATAGCTCTGTAATAGAGAAGACATCAAGCAAGCAGCATTCCTATGGGATTTAATTCCCTGTTTAATGAGCATGTATAACCGGCCTCGTGCAAGGTTTAGATCAAGGGTAAAGGAAAGAGGTCTTGGAAATAGCTGTTCACAGCCCCACACACAGAGCCAGTCAGGAAAAATTCCTTCTCCAAAGCGGCATCCTCTCTCTGGGTAATTAAAAGGCACGGAGATACAAGGACCAGAATCAGCAACTGTGTAACCAAGGGTACCGGCAACAACCTTCCTTCACCCAGAAACACCGCTGCGATCGCTGCCGTGGTACACAAAGGCTTCAATCCCACCCCGTGCAACAGAGAAAGGCAATCAGCAAGGCTGGGGCTGGCACTGATTTGAGCAAAGTGCCTGGCAGAAAGCTCTTATCTGGTTTGCCAGGAGCCACAAATACGTGTCAGCTCGCTGAAACGATTCATTGTCTGCAAGGGGAGAAACGTTTCGCTCTTGGATTACTTACAGACAAGGATCCCTTCCCCAGGAGGAAATGCCCCAGGAACAAGACATTCCTGCATTCCTGTGTCCCCCCTCCCCACACAGCCAGGTCTGATTGCACCCAGCCAGTAGCTACCTGGAGCTAACAACTTTGGAGACACTTCAGACGAGGACTCCCACAAAGCTCAGTGGATTAGGGAAGAGCAGAAAATGCAATCAGGTGAGGAAAATCGCAGCCAGCTGCTACGGGTGTCAGGGCACACAATTCCCCCCATGGCTCCACAGAGTCCTTCCCCATTTAAACAACTTTAGGTCATCTCCTGGTCAACTGACTCCAATGCAAACTGAGGCTTCTTCCCTGAGGGTCTCTGAGTGAACAGGCACATTTAGACTCCAGTCCTGATGCACACGAACAAAATTTCCCAGTCCGATCCTTCAGTGCTTCCTCCACGTGGGCATACTGCTATCACATACCTGTGCCTCTAAAACAGCCCGTGCTTTGGTAAAGCCTTTTGCCTCTGGGCTTGGAGTGGCCTTGGACAGCCTCTCCAACAGCCGCCCTGTTGCGTGGTGCGGGACAAAGTGTGAGGGGGAAGGGAGGGCCACTGATCCACAGGTGTCATCTGAATTCAAATGCCACCTTTAGGAAGGGAGGCTTTGATCAGCTAAAGCATTAGTACCTGCAGACTCCTGTCTGGCAAACTGATAAATTAGGATGTTTCATGAAAGAGCAGGGAAAGGTGGAATATCAGGGGGATTCACAAGTCAGATTAATGCCTGTTTCTCTCTTTTTGGAGAGTTTATACTGTTTTAGACAGGTTTTTCCATGGACTTCACAGTCCATTAACCAAAGGACAGCAAGTCACTCTCATTCCTACTCCAACACCTTCAGCGAGACTAACAGGGAAAACATCTTCCAAAAATATGCTATTCTTTGTTCCCTTTTCGATCTGGCAAGCAGTGTCTGGCATCACCCAAAGCTGAACCAGTGTCCTGATGAGAGCCAGCAAAGCAAAAAGGAGAATCAAAGGCAGGAGAGCAGGGACCGGAGCCCCGGTTTACTACTCGGCGCTGCCAACTGCCTTTGGGGTTTTCCCTTTCTGCCGCCGA
>NW_010397762.1:0-3614 GCF_000710305.1 Buceros rhinoceros silvestris | reverse complement strand
CCAAGTCTTCGTCTGCGAAGCCAAGCCATGAAGATGTCAGTCACTCTTAACCTTTTTTCCTTCCTTTTCTCATCCTGCATTCCTTTCTAGACATTTGTTTTCCTATTTTCTGGCAACTGTGTGCTCCCCTTTCCTTTATAGTCTTTGTCTCATTCTTCTTGTCATCTCCCTCTGTCTGCTCTTGTGCTTTCAAAATCTCTCTGCTTTCAAAATCTCCCTCAGGTTTCCTACACATGACTGCAGCCTCCAACTGCAAGAACTCTACGTGCTTTCTTATGGAAATGTTTGTCTGGAACACCGCCAAAGGAGTCATCTGCAGCCCTGCCTACTTGCTGGCATCATTGCATCTGGTCTTCGGACGTGACATTGGGCTTACAGTGGGAATAGCAGGGCCTGTAAGTGTTCGCTTTCTTCATAAGAAATGACCATTTCCATTGACCACAGAACTAAGGGGTTTTGCTTCCCAAAGGATTTGTGTTTCATGGTTGAATGACTTTTAAAACAGGTTACCTAAGAAAGGATCAGTGTTGGGTTGTGCCTATGTTCTATCACTCCAGCTGAAGGTACCAACACAAGCCAGGTCTCTCAGCTTTTCTCTGGCCTGCAGACAGGTGTGGTAAAACTCAGCCTGCTCTAGAATGATCTCAGTATCAATGTGTGAGAAGGAAAATTCAGTCACATTTAAAAGCTGTGGTATGCCTATAGCAGTTTTACAGAAAGCAGCCAGTAAATACTATAGTTGTAGTTGACTCTGCTCTGAGCGAAGGGTGTAACAGGACAATCTCCAGAAGTTCATTCCAGCCTCAACCATGCCAAGACTGTAATGGGTTAAAATGTCAGCTCCAGCACAAGGAACTTCCCACTCCCCTTCCCTTGTTAGTGCTAGAAAGGGGAAAAAGATTTTTACTGCCTCTGTAGGGGAAGGGGGAGGCCACGCCTTGGCTCAGGTTTCGCCTGTCCCTGGAGCCAAGACATGTCAATCAACGACTTTGTGAATAAACCTATAAAAGCCGCGAACCACATGGCTTCCCTGGAACATGCACATTTCATTTTTGGAGCAGAAGGACAGATCAGAGAGAGAGAAAAGCAGCCACCTCAAGCCAGGACGGTAAAAGATCTTCCGGATGGCAAGTAGCCTTTATCGTTTTGCTGATTACTGGCGGCGGTGGATAAAAAAAGAGATCATCAGGAGAAAAGGGGGCAAAACAGCCAAGCCCCCAGCTCTGCGTGAAGGGAGACTGGTGAGGAGAAAGTGAGGAACGTTTCAGATGCCTGACGGAGGCACCGCTGCAACATGGGAAACCTACAGCATTCCCTGGAGATTCGGTTCATCTCCCATTCTGCAGATGGGGAGAGCAAAGAACTGAAACCAGCTGCTGGCAAGCTGGCAACCCAAGCTTTCCAGCCGTCCCAGAGAAAGCCTACATGCTGCTGTGGAAGTTTGTATCGAGGAGTTCAATTTTAAACTGAGACTGAAGAGGTTAAAAGAACTACATTTCCCCATTCTGGTGTTATTCCTTACCACCACCACTCCGCTCCGGTGCGGACCATGTGTGGGGGCTTGTGGTAATTGGGAATGTGGAAATGGAATCGACGAAATCTATATTTATATGTATATACCTATTTGTGTATTTATCATCATCTCTCTCTCTCTCTGTTTCTGTCTCTGTCCTACCAGAATTTAAGTGATTGATTTACGGTTCTCATTGTTTTCTGAATTAAATTAGTTTTCTCTCACCCCCTTAATCCAAAACCAAGTTTTGCTGGTTTCTTTTCCTTGCCCATAGTCCTAAACCCCATTGTTTGCCCTCAGCTCGAACATTTTCAACTCCTTTGTTTAGCTCTCAGGGAGTTTACCTCCCACCTCCCTGAGGTGGTTTGTCACTTTAAAAAAACCTTTCAGTCCTTTTCAAACCATGTCAAGATTCTATGATTTACTTTTTTTTTTTTAAGAAATAGAAAATCCACGTATTTCTAGTTGAATTAATTTATGGAAACGGTACAGAAAATAGCATTTCTTTCAGTTACTGCAAAATAGGTCAGATAACAAATGTTAACTAGTACAACAGGCATAGATATTACATAATCTTCCTCAAATCTTCAGAAATCTTTAGAACTTTTAAATATACACAGTTCTACATTTTTAATCAAACAGACTAAAGCATCACCAAAATTTTGTCTAGATTTCTTAAGCAGGAAGATAATCCTCATTCTGTCTGTGTGCTAGTATAACTGTACCTAACTTAATTCTTGTTAAAAATTTGTATTCTGCACAAAATCTTCTATGGCACAAGCAAATTAATACAGAACGTACAGAGACATACCTCCTCTTGAAAAAACTCTCCTCCTTTGTCCTGTTTGATTTTTGGATCACAGAAGCCAGGTCACTTGAACCTGTAGTTGTGGTCATGCAGGCACTATCAGTAACCGTTTTGCTCTGCCAGCTAAATTTTTTACTACGTGCCAGTATTGAGTAGCAAATGCTGCCAGTTAGAAAATGACTCCGCTTATACTTTCCCTTACTGCTTTCAGACTTCCTTAAATATCCTAATTTGCAGATGCTAATGATTTCACATGAACTGATCACGCAACTAACTCTTCCTTCCTGTTATGTTGGATTAAATAAGCATTAGCAGTCACAGTATGCAAACTCATTACACAAATATACATGAATATTCAGTAGTCATAATACAAGGATATGCTTACAGAAATACTTCTCCTACAAATGAACACATTTTCATAAATAATTTGTTATGGAAATAACAGCAGTGTTGTGTGGCTAGGCAATGTTTAAAGTGCTTACAACAGGGTCACTTATTTCTGTCTCTTTACCACCCCTGCACCAGCTCAGGTTCTCCTTTGAGGGAGATCAATCCTTAGCAAGTATTTGCAAACTTGCAAGAAAATAGTCTTGCATATTTGTCAGCAAAAAAGTGGCAAGGGACGTATGAGATCTGAATTTCTGAACTTTCTCACTGCCTGACTATGGATTAGTTTTGTTTGGTTCATCTTAGACTATAATATCATGGGGTTAGGTGCAAAAGTGCCTGAATATTGAAATTAAAAGAAAATACCCAAAGCATTCACTGAATTTAATAATGTCAAGGTCACATCAGACTTTCATTCATGTCAGTTTTCTCAGTCATATAAATATGAGTGTCTAAGCCACAATGTTTGCTTTAACTTCCAGCAACTTTAGATGTGGCTCTGGGTCATGCTGAGTGTTAGCCACTTCCCCGTTTGCTTTGCATGATATCTGGCATGCAGATATGTAATCTTCATGCAATGGATTCTTTTTATTTCTTGCTGTTCTCAAACGCTTGTAGCAAGAGTGATCTGAATGACCCCTTATCTTCTACTCCCAACACAGGAACAAATGCAAGAAGGTGAAGAACTTCCCAAGTGTCTTAGGAGTGTGGCAGGATCCTTAGTAGCTTGTCTGTTAGAGGAAGAAATATTCTTAACCCTGCTTTGCTTGAACTGATTTTTTTTTGCTAATGTATGTGTTCAGATCCACCAATAGCAAGTTACTTTACAGACATTTCAGTCCACAGTGCTCAGTCTTGTCCACCTTTGGCTAGTGATTTTATATACCTTATTTTATATATATATAT
>NW_010397761.1:11495-14646 GCF_000710305.1 Buceros rhinoceros silvestris | reverse complement strand
GCGCGGAGCACAGGGGCCGAGGAGGTCTGTGGGGGAGCAGGCAGCGGCACGGAGCTCACAGACACTTGCAGGAGGCTTGTCCTCAGCTTCAGCAGCTGCTCGATGCAGACAGCGCGGGATCAGCTCTCTCCACGCAAGTCCCACATCATCTGGCCACTGTCTCGTGTGGATTTTAATAGAGGAGGATGGGCGGCGCAGGATTGAAATGGTTGAGGACTTAAGACCTTGTGGTTTGCAGCAGAGGCGACTCACATAGCTTGAAAGCAGCCCAAGGTGCAATTAGGCTCCAGGAGTGATTTATTTTTTTTATCTCCAAAGCTTTGTCTGTCATGGTCGAGGGAGATGCTGTGCTTGTGGGTTGTGAGTGCTGAATGTCGCAGCACAGCCGGGCTCTTTATTCCTCATGAATCAGTCCAGAGCTGTTGTTGTACGTGAGGAGTGAGAGTTGAGACAGCCAACTGCCTCAGATGTCTCACCTCAGTTATGTCGTCACTCAGGGATTATTTTTTGACCTGTGTTGAAAACCTGGAGACTAAAACAATTCCATTCACTTCACGCCTTTATGAAGAAGAATGAAAACAGCATTAAGATTAAACAAGGACTGAGGAAGCCAAACTGCTGTAATTTCGTTAAACGCTGGTGGAGTTCGAGCTATGAAATCAAGGCCACGATGGGTTTAGGACCTTGATTGAATCAGCGGCTCAACAATGAAGTTACGTTGGTTCAAACTGTTTATCAAATCATATTAGCACCGCAAACAATTGGATTTCTGCACTGGGCTGGGACGGAGGTGACCGTAATTCATCCTAAACAGCAAAGCTGCAGCCGACTGAAGGCTGTGCCTGACCTGGCGAAAGGGCTGCGACTCCGGAGGAGCCGAGGATGCTCCTGCTCCTCCCAGCCCTGCGAAACCAGCGCCTGAGCCGGGGCAGCGGGCTGGGGAGGCCGGATCAGCGTTAAACACCACTGTGCCAGATAACCTGGGGGGTTATAGATTTTTGTAATTGAAACCTCATTTTGATATTCCCATCAGGAGAAGTAATTTTAGGTGTAGGTCAGGCAGCTCTGACAAGGAGTTTGCACAAACCAGGTCACAAGGGCTTGTGTGAAAGTCGGGTAGGGAGGAATTATGTAAAAGCTCAGCGGCTGCAGGTGGCTGTCCCCAGGTTTGATGATGCTTGAAGTGGGGTTAGGCTGGGTATCCAAACTAGCAAACATACTCAGCGGCTGGAGGGTTTTTTACTTGAAGGGGGGTTAGGCTGGGTATCCAAACTAGCAAACATCCTCAGCGGCTGCAGGGAGGGGAGTGCTTGGTGGGACATCTTCAGGGCTGGGGCCGAGCTGCTCTGGTCATGGACAGCATCTGAGGGTCCTTCTTGCCATCACCAGGTTGGGACTGAGAGGGATCCCGCCTTGGGAGGAACCCACTGGAGCACTCGTGTCGCTTGGTGGCTGTTACCTGCTTGTGTCCCAGGACCTTAGTGCAGAGCTTGTCCCCTGCGGTACTTTTTGCCTGTTTAATAGCTGCGAGCTCGATGCTAGTGGCCTTGACCCCTCTCACCATGGGGCTGGCTGGCAGGTCCCTTCCACCCCGGGTGGGCTACAGGCTCCGGTACAACACAGGGTTTCCTGAAACTGGCTCTACAAACCTATTAGCAGCTGCTGCAAATAAGCAAAATGAAGTCTTGACCTCCTTTTCCTCTGGGCTGCGATGCCTCAAATGTCTTCTGAAAAGCTCATCCCCTGGTCCCCGCACAGGTCAGGGGAACTCCTGAGTGCTTTGGTACCAAACCTTGCGCATCGAGCTGTCGATGTGGGGTGTTCCCAGACTGAGGGAACACTTTAAGCAGCGGATGGTGAAACCCCTGCGCAGCCGGCTGGAGAAAGTACTCGCCTGCTGGTTTTTTTCTCTGTAAATTTTATGTAATATCACGTGGGTGCATGGATGGGGCTGTGCAGGAGCAGCGAGAAGATGAGTCTGATGCCCTGATGAACAGATGTGTGAGACAGGCAGTGTAATGAGGGGAGACAGCTCTTCTCGGGGCAGCAAAGGGAGGCTGCTGTCTGTGGAGCAGGGCAGCTGCCAGGGCTGTGCTCCCCAGGAGCCGCTCTGCGTGGTATTTCACCTCCGATCACCGTCAGAACAGCGGCGTCCGCAGCATCGCGGAGGAGGGGTTTGGCCGCGGGCAGACAGAGCTGGAGAGGTGGAGGCTGGTGGGCAGCGTGGTGGGTGCTGGCACTGAAAGATCTTCCCCGGCTGGAGATGTCGGTGCTTGTGCGGGGCAGGGGCAGGTTGTGGTCTCCCCGGGAGAGGCGCAGAGCTCTGGGGTGCCCATGTGCCAGGTGCACAGAAACCATCCAGCTGTGGACAGCTGTGACGACGTAGCCCTGCAGGGGCGTTCTGCCGTATGACAAGAGATGTTATGTCACCTCAGGCTCGTTCCTGAGCTCTGGTCTCCGTCCCAGCTGTGCCCTGCTCTCAGGGCTCGAATACGGCACCGCTCTGTCTGGCTGAACAAACCGAGCCCCCTCTCCATCTCTACCACTCCTGGGCGATGGTGGGGGCTGGAGGGAGCCGGGAGGAGACGGTGTCTCCCCTGAGGCTGCTCCAGGGTCCACCAGCTTCCTCACAAGGAGCCAAGCTCTGGGTTTGAGGAGAAGCTATCTCCTGCCCCAGGAGCCAAGGATGCCCAGGCTGCTGCGTTTCCTCGCTTTGGCAGTGTGCCGTGGTAGGGCTTCAGCTGTTTTTCCTTGAGACTGTCCAACAGCTTAGGTGCTCTTCCCCTGTTAATCAGCCTAACTTTGTTCCTATTTTATCCCATCATTTTCTAATTATTCTCCCTTGTGGTTCCCTAAATAAATCCTTCTCTTGGTGTTTGCTCCTTCCAGGTATTTCAGCCTGTCGCATCAGTTGGGCACAGCTCAGAGTCCTCTCCCTTCCCCTCTCTTCCCGTTGTCTCTATTCCCTGCTGCTCTGGTCGTGCCCCGTCCCCACCCTGGGATGAGTGCCCAGTGTTGGGAGCCGGTGCGGAGGCCACAGTAGTTCCCCTGCTCTGCTTCTCTCCTGACACCAGCTAGAAATGTGCCCACTGCACGCTCCCCTGCTGCGTTACTGGCTTCCTGGTCTCAGAACCCATCGCTGTGCCTGCCG
>NW_010397761.1:10907-11391 GCF_000710305.1 Buceros rhinoceros silvestris | reverse complement strand
GGACCCCAAGGCCAGCCTTTGCCGGCTGCCGCCTGCTCCTGGTCCCCTCTGTCCCTCCACTGTGTTACTGGCAAGGGCAGACCTGTCTGATGGCCGGTGAAGGTTCTGCGATGGTGGTTTCTGCAGCGGTGGGGAGCATTGCCCTTGGCTCGCACTCCTGACTGGTTTGCATGTTCTTGGCTTGGATGGAACAACTTGAACTAATTTTTTTCTGCTAAGGATGGGCGGTTGTTAAAGGCTGGACTGAAGCTGGGTTGCGATGCTGCTGTTTCACCTGCACTGACTGCGCTGATGGCAGCATGTGCTTGAGAAGCGCTCAGGGCTTGACGTTCCTCAGATGCTTCTTTGTCTTCACGCACCTCTGTCCGTCAGCTTTGGAGTGGCCCTGGGGAGATGGGGGTGTCAGCGTGCCCTGTGCCAGGGGTGGCAGCGGCTGCTCGAGCTGGGGACTTTGCAGCTGCTTCTTTCCTCTTTCATGTTTTAT
>NW_010397761.1:10609-10836 GCF_000710305.1 Buceros rhinoceros silvestris | reverse complement strand
CAGCTGTCCCTGTGCCAGGGGTGGCAGCGGCTGCTCGAGCTGGGGACTTTGCAGCTGCTTCTTTCCTCTTTCATGTTTTATTGTTCCTAATCTACCGTCTGACGTGACAGGGAACTCGGTCTGGCTTCTTGAGCTCACCTGGCTCTGGCTGCTCCCAGCGTGGGCAGCCGCTGCTCGCCCTCCCCAGGCTCTCTGCTCCCCCGCCCGGGCAGCAGCGCCGGCTCCCA
>NW_010397761.1:7309-10414 GCF_000710305.1 Buceros rhinoceros silvestris | reverse complement strand
GTCTCCCGTGCCCGGGCAGCAGCGCCGGCTCCCGTCCCTTGGCCGCGGCAGCATCTTACACCAAACCCTCGCCCGGCTGCGCCCAGCGCCACGCGCTGACATTGCTAATTAGGTCAGCGGCTCCTGGTGAATTGGAAGTGGATGTGTTCAGGCAGTGGGAGGGGGGAGATGGGGGAGTTATTTGAGGCCTCTCCAACCTAGAAACCCAGAAAAGGTTTCTGGAGCTCTTGGGTGGCTCTCGGTGTGTGCCCTGGCTCTCAGCACAGCTGGGAACACTGTGAGGGCCTTTTTTTTGGTGAATTGGAAGTGGATGTGTTCAGGAAGTGGGAGGGGGGAGATGGGGGAGTTATTTGAGGCCTCTCCAACCTAGAAACCCAGAAAAGGTTTCTGGAGCTCTTGGGTGGCTCTCGGTGTGTGCCCTGGCTCTCAGCACAGCTGGGAACACTGTGAGTGCCACCCTTAGCTAGCTCCCTGCCCCCTTGCGAGCGCAGCTCACAGACGGGTTTGTTTTCCTCCTTTAAACTGGGAATTTGATTTAGACAATGCTTCAAATCTGAATTTGAAGCTCACAGCCTAAATCAAGGTCCTGAATCTCACGTGCAGCACCCGAACGGTGCGGTGAGGGCTTGGTGAGGATGCTGCCGAGCCCGAGTGCACCAAGGTCAGCACGGCGGCACCTTCCCCTGGCCCTCACAGCGGCTGCCAGGTGGTGCCAAGCTGGGAAACCACTTGGCTGGGGTTCAAACCTGGGATGTTTGCTGGATCCCCCGTGCCGGGGGAGGGGAGCTGTGAGCTGGACGGGCACCAGGCTGCAGGTGAAGCCCCACTCGCCTTGGTACTCGGTAGCGAGAGCTTACGTTGTGCTTTTGTTCCTTTTTTCCTGTGCATCTGACGTGTTTCCTAGGGTTTCCATTTCAATTGTCTTTCTGTGCGTTATCTGAAAGCCTGCTGTCGTTCTGAGCAAACCCCCGACGAAAACGATCTCGTGAACAAGAAGTGTTCCTCGCCATTTTGTCATGTAACAACGTGTGGAAATCAAGGCTCTGGATAAATCAATGGCACATCAGGCATATTTACATAAAGTATATAAAGCGCTGAGAATACTAAATTTAGAGCACAGGCTCTCCGCTCGCAAACCGACATGTTCTGACGGGCTGAGCCGCGAGGACGAGCCTGTGTTAGTGAAATAATTACGAGAATACCTGCAAAACAAGTTTGCAATTGGCGATGTAAAGGAGGCTTTAACTTGCCTCTTCAAACCACAATTAAAACTGAGAATCCAGGGCACGGCAGCCTTCCCCCTGCCGTGTGGTGTGGTGGGGCTGGAGCCGGGTCCTGGGGCCCAGCCGTGTCTGACCCGGGGGAAGCGGAGCGGTGGTGGGATGGTCCTTGGGCTGCGGAACGGGATGAGCCGGCGGTGGACTCGATTCGCTCCTCTCCTTCTCATTCTGGATGGCCCAGTTAGTAAATTAAGCAGTTTGAGTTTAGGGGCTGTGCGTACTCCAGGGTTGTGTTTTCTTCCAGGGGAGCATCGCTGTCCTGCCGCTTCCCTCGGCAGAGCAGGGCAGGAGGAAACTCTCTCAGGAGCTGCCAGTGGAGCAGGCATGTGGGGACGGCACGTCTCCATCTGTCCTGGCCATCGCAGGGCTGAGGCGGAGGGGTCAGGGCATCCCACCCTGGGGGTGCTGGGGGCTCTCTGGGCTGGTGCTGGGCTATCCCTCCCTCCCAGCCCCCTCTGCCGGGCTGGTGTCTCTGGGCTCTGTCCCTGCACTGTTCCCAGGGCTAATAATACCCAAGCCTGCTCTGGGAGCCCACTCACACCTCCCACGGCTGCCTGCTCCTGCCCACTGTGCCCACAGGCACGTGCCTGGGGCTGCTGCCACCTCTTACCTGTGCTCTGTGCCTGCTGTGGCTCTCCCAGCACTCTCCCCTGTATCCCCACCAGCTCCTGTCCAGCTCAGCTCTCCCCGTATCTTTCCTTCAGGGTGGTGCCAATACCGCCATCATTTCTGCTTCCGGACCCAGTGGCATCAGCTCAGTTACCTTCATTTATTTCTGTTCCTAAATGTGGACGTTTGCACTAGATTGGGGAAAAAAGTTCTCCTTGGAACAGGGCTGTTGGTTGCAAACTGGTTTTTTTTTAGCCTTTTCTCACTGGCTCCCTTTCCTCTCACCTGTGATGGTGCAGGTGGGGAGTCCCTAAAGCTGCTGGGTCCGGCCTGAGCTCTGCACAGGCTTTAGGGCAGGATGCTCCGAGCAGGGTGGGAGCAGCAGAAGCTCCAGCCCTGAAATGAGCCCCCTTTGACGTCTGGGACGTTGCTTAATCTCGCTGCTTTTGTTGAGGTTTGTTCCATTTTATGTGTCTGCTAATAAATATTGTAGCATGCTAAAAATAACTGTTAAACATGAAGGAAGAAGTAAAGCTGCTTTGGGCCCTGAATTTCCAGTTTAATTCCCTTCTCAGGGCAGCTCAGACTTTCTGGAGCAGGTTTAGCTGTGCAGTTGGTTGTGGGTTTTCCGTGTGGTGCTGCCATCCCAGGGAGGAGCTGGTGGCAAGGTGTCACAGGGCAGGACAACGGTGGGTGGGAGAGATGCTCCTCTCCAGGGCTTGGTGGCTGCTCTCCTAATGCTACAGGAAGGGTGGAAGCTCCTTGTAGAGGAGCTGGAGCCATCCAGAGGAGACTGGCTGGGCTGGGGAGCTGGGGACTTCTCTGTCCTTAGGGATGCTGACAGGGTGGCCAAGCAGCAGCCCTGTGGTCCCAGGCGTTGCTCTGAACCCCTCCCGTGTGCCACGTTTGCATCGAGTGGCCGGTTACCCCAGCCCAGCCGGCATGCCGTTGCCATGGCCCGTTCGGCACTGGTGAAGCCCCGTGAGGCAAAGCCACACTGGCAGAAGTCACGTAGGTAGAGCAGGAGCCTTGTGCCAGCAGAGGAGTTTCCTGGTGCTGTGTCTGCGGCATCTCTGTCGGGTGCTGACGTGGACACCGGTGTCGACATGGCCCCGGGGCAGCAAGCAGCGATTTGGCGAAGAGGAGGCACCGGAGGTGTTCAGCCTGGGCTGGGTTTTGCAGCACTGCAGGGCCTGGCAGGGATGAGCTGGGGGCT
>NW_010397761.1:6825-7122 GCF_000710305.1 Buceros rhinoceros silvestris | reverse complement strand
CAGCCCCCCCGCCGCCCTCCCCCGCCGGTGCCCGTTTGGTGAGAGGGCGGCTGCTCGCGGTACAGCTCGTCCTGCCGCCCGCGCGGCTCCCAGCCCACGTGCTGAGTCAGCGCCTCTGCGTGGGGGGGCTCTGATGAGTAAGGGCGGGTTGGAGGGGCCACGTAGGCACACGTGTGTGTGCGTGTCCCCTGTGCTAGGGGGTCCCTGAGGGCGCCCTGCCTGCCGCATCCCCCACCAGCCCCAGGGCTGCACCACTGACCCCTCTCCGGAGGATGCTGCGGCGTCCCCTGCCCTGCG
>NW_010397761.1:5681-6672 GCF_000710305.1 Buceros rhinoceros silvestris | reverse complement strand
AAAGCGGTGAGGGCAGCCACCTCTCTGCTTCCTTCCCTTCTAGTACATCGAGGCCATCAGCAACAAGCAAGGCGAGCTGGAGAACTACGTCTCCGACGGCTACAAGACAGCTCTCACGGAAGAGAGGAGACGGTTCTGCTTCCTGGTAGAGAAACAGTGCGCGGTAGCGAAGAGCGCGATCACCTACCACGCCAAGGTGAGGCGCTCCTGGCTGCCCTGTCACCGGGGAGACGCTCCTGTCGTGAGCGGGTTGAGACACTGAAAGCTGCAGCTGGCGCAGCCCCTGCGGCTCGGGGGGCAAAGACGAGGGGGGGTTAAGGAATGGGGAACCTTATTGTGGCCTTCCAGTGCTTCGAGGGGGCTGTAAGAAAGATGAGGACAGGTGTCAGCAGGGGCTGTTGGGACAGGACAGGGGGTGATGGTTCGAGCTAAAAGAGGGAGATTCAAACCAGAGAGAAATTGTTGGTGCTGAGGATAGTGAAACCCTGGCCCAGGTTGCCCCGAGAGGTGGCAGAAGCCCCATCCCAGGTCAGGTTGGCCCCTGGGGCTCTGAGCCCCCTGCTCTGGGTGCAGATGTCCCTGCTTCCTGCAGGGGTTGGACTGGGGGAGCTTTAATGCTCCCTTCAACCCAAACCAGCCTGTGGTTCTGTACCAGCAGGTGACCCATGGACAAGGTGTCCTGGGAGATGATGTGCTTCAGGCCGGGAGAGTTGACCTGCGCAGGAGAGCTTGTGGTAGTGGATGGGGCTGAGCTCACCCTCTCCTGGCATTGTGGTCACCGAGGTTGGAGGGCTCTGCCCTGGTGGAGGCTTGACAGGTTCCTCATGCATCAGCTCGTGATTTGCCAAAGCAGAAGAAATGCAAAGCAGCTCGGAGCAGGAGCAGCCCTGCCTGGCACGGCTCCCCTGACCCTCGCCTTACCCCTGGTTTAGCAGAGGCAGGGATTAAACCAGGGGTTAAACTGCTGCTCCAGACCCCCCTTTCCTGTTCC
>NW_010397761.1:5077-5490 GCF_000710305.1 Buceros rhinoceros silvestris | reverse complement strand
TGGGCCTGCCCCTGCACTGGTCTGGAGCGGAATCCACCTGGCTGAGGGCTGGGAACACCGGTGTTGCTCCCTCTCTGGTTGTTCCCCACCGCCACCCCCATCGCTCACAGCATCCATCTGTCACCACCGCGCTTGGCACCAGGGAGCAGGACGAGGAGTTTGGATTAGTCAGCATCGTCCCTGCGATCGATGCTTGGCATATGCCAGCTCCGCCTGTAGTGCAGGAGGGGGAAGACAATCCCCCCCAGCGATGGCAGGGTCAGCGGCAGCACACGGAGGGCGGTTTTACCAAGGTGACTCTGCGGGTGGCTGGTCCAGAGTGTGGTGGGTGTATGTGTGATGTGGGCACCTGGCCCTGCACAGCCTGGCAGCCAGCGTGGGCTGCGCCGGCTAAAAACACCATCCCAGGGGAC
>NW_010397761.1:0-4972 GCF_000710305.1 Buceros rhinoceros silvestris | reverse complement strand
CTGCCGCCAGCCACAGTCTGGGTGATGAGGCTGGAGCCTGTGCCGATAGCGGAGGAGATGTTCTGGGACTTTGACGTTGGCTTTAGAGGGAGTTTCGATAGGTGGGAACTGAGCTGTGTCCCCCGTGGGCACCTGGGGAGGTGTTCAGGCAGGTGCCAGGGTCTGTGCGGTGCTCGGCTGGGGAACGGCCTCGGGGTGCTTTGGGCTATCTCCTCCCTGGAAAGTGGCCCTGGCTCCGTGGTGGGTGGCTGCCAGGGAGCAGCGGGGTTTAGCTGCAGGGCGGTGGGACCAGAGGCCCTCGGGGCTGAGCAGCCTGAAGCATGACGCTCATCCCTCAGGACCCGGGTGACAGCACCAAGTAGGACGGTGTCTCGTGGCCAACTGTCAGTCAGGTTTTATTTCTCTGCGCGGTTCTCGCTGAGCCCAGCACTCTGCCCGACTTCCCACAGCCCCTCTGCTCCTGGAACTGCCCCATGCAGGGAATGGGAACACACTGGGGAGATGAATTACCTCTTCGTTCCCTCTGTTCCAGTTTTTGTGATGCCTTCCTGGCTCAGCTGCCCCCAGAGCCTGGAAGCAGTGAGTCCCTATGTGTTATCTCATCCGTGCCATGCACAGAGTCATTGATCAATCCTGCAGCCAGGATCAGGCCAGCTCCGGCCCTGCGTGGTGCTGCCCGGGGAGGGGTGCGGTGCTGGGTGCCTTTCCCGCGTCCTGTGCCCTCACATCTTGTGTTTCTCTGTTGCAGGGGAAGGAGATGCTGACGCAGAAGCTGCCGCTGTGGCAGCAGTCCTGCTCGGATCCCAACAAGATCCCGGCCCGCGCTATCCAGCTGATGCAGCAGATGGCTGCCAGCAGCAATGGCACCATCATGCCCAGCCCTCTGTCTACATCCAAATCCAACCTCATCATCTCTGACCCCATCCCTGGTGCCAAACCTCTCCCTGTGCCCCCGGAGCTGGCACCTTTTGTAGGAGTGAGTATCTCGGTGGTGGAGGTTGTCCTGCCCTTCAGAGCAAAGCCGGAGGGATGAGCCCGGGCTGGTGTCACCGTTGTCCTCAGCAAGTTGCTTTTTGACAGCCTGTCCTTGGTGTGCAGGGCTGGGCAGCTCTGTGCGCTCGCTGCCCTGGGGTGCGGGAAGGAGCCTGGCGTGGGGACAGGCAGGCTGTCCCATCCCATCCCGCCTGGGTTGCTGAGTTCCAGAGGGGCGGGAGCTGCAGGGTGGGGGGTTGAGGAACCCAGAGCTGGACTCGCCTGGCTGGGCTGGTCCCAGAGCTGTGGGGCTGAACCAAGGTGCCCCAGTAACTGTGGGAGAAGGTTGGAGCAACCCATGGGATGAAAAGGGTGCACGAGCCAAGCAGTAGAGCTCAGGAGGGATTTAATCGGGTGAGAGGCAGCTTGGAGCAATAAAATACCATAGAGGTGACCCCAGTGCTGCCCCCAGAGCAGTTTGTCTCAGGTGGGGAACTAAACCCAACAGGCTGAAGCTCTGGTCTGCCATGAACCGCCTTCCCTGGAGCTGCCTTCCACAGCAGGAGCTGCACTGGGATGCCCTAATGAAGGCGTTCCCTGTCTTCCCCCCTCCTCTCCTCTCTCTAGCGCATGTCGGCGCAGGAGGCCATGCCGGTGATGAACGGAGTCTCGGGCCCGGACAGTGACGGGTACAACCACTGGTCTGAGATGAAGCCAGCACAGCCCAAATCTTTATCTCCTCCCCAGCCTCAGAAGCAGCTGAGTGACTCTTACTCCAATACACTCCCAGTTCGCAAAAATGTGCCACCGAAAAACAGCTACGCATCAGGTGAGGCTCCGTCCTCCGCTGCGGGGGTGCCAGGGTGCCGGGTGCTGGTGGTCAGGGTGCCGGGGATGCTGGACAGGGCAGTGACCAGCAGCATCCTGCTGGTGTCCAGTGCCACTCGTGACTCTGGACCAGAGGCTGGGAAGCGGCTGGAGCTGGGCTCTGCCATGGGGTTTCGGCTGGTGGGTTTCAGCCAATGGACAGCGTTTGCAGGAGGAAAATCTTGAGGGATCTCACTGCTCCCTTTGCCGCAGCTGGTGGGCAATGCCAAGAGCAGCAGCCCATTAAGGGGGAAGGTTTTTTGGTACCTGGGGTAAAATCAGCAAGGTTAGGGACCTGTCCTGCCCCTGGTTGTGCCAGGCTGTGTCTGCCTTTGGCCGCGGGGCGAAGGACTTGGGGCACTCATTAAGGGGGAAGGTTTTTTGGTACCTGGGGTAAAATCAGCAAGGTTAGGGACCTGTCCTGCCCCTGGTTGTGCCAGGCTGTGTCTGCCTTTGGCCGCGGGGTGAAGGACTTGGGGCACTCGCAGGTGTCTGTCTCCCACCAGCCGAAAACAAGACACTGCCACGCTCCAGCTCCATGGCCGCAGGGCTCGAGAGGAACGGCAGGACGAGGGTGCAGGCCATTTTCTCCCACGCTGCCGGAGATAACAGCACCCTCCTGAGCTTCAAGGAGGGTGACCTGATCACGCTGCTGGTGCCGGAGGCCAGGGACGGCTGGCACTACGGAGAGAGCGAGAAGACCAAAATGTGAGTGCGGTGGCCGTGCCCCTGAACCTCTGCGCCCCAGCTGCAGCCTGTCCCGGGTCTTCCACGAATCAGCGCGGGTTTGGCTTCATCCCCCGCCTTTGCCTTTCAGGAGGGGCTGGTTTCCTTTCTCCTACACGCGGGTCCTCGACAACGACGGCAGCGAGCGGGTCCACACGAGGTAAGAGCATCGTGCCGGGTGGGTCCCTGCACACCTCTGGAACAGGCTTGTGGGCTTGGGATGGGAGTCAGCTGCTGTGCGGGAATAACCCCCAGCACAGGGGGGTGGTAGCTGGCTCGGGGGTGGGGTTTGGGCCCTGGGGTGCCCCACCATGTGGGGTGGATGGGCAGCCTGGGAGTCTCAGCCTGGAGTGGGCTGGCGCTGATGTCTCTGCTTTGGGTCCTCCCCACCCAGCCTGCAGCAAGGGAAGAGCAGCAGCACTGGCAACTTGCTGGACAAAGACGACATCGCCATCCCGCCACCCGACTACGGCATGGCCTCCCAGGCCTTCCCGGCGCAAGGCGTCAACACCTTCAAGCAGAGGCCGTACAGCGTGGCTGTGCCTGCCTTCTCCCAGGTGAGCCCGCGGGGCTTCTCCCTCTCTGGCGGGCACTTTTTGTGGATGGGAGATGCTTGATCAAAGCCCCGGGCAACGGTCCCCACTGGAGCCCAGTGCGGTGGCCCCGGGCGTCTGCGGCATCTCCGTCCTACCTGTGGTTTTAAAGCAGGAGGATGGACTGTGTGTGAGCGTCCTCTCAGCCCTGGAGCAGTGTAGACCATGTGGAGGGGACAGAGGGCGGCTCTCCAACCTGTGTTCGTTGTTTGTAGGACTACCTAATGCCCTATGGGTGTGCAATTAAAGACTATGCCAGTGGCCTCTGCCAACCACCCTCCGCTCACTACAAGCCTTACACTAGGGCGACAGCTGTAAGTCCAACACACACAAGGTTTCCCTTGGCATTTACGGGCCGGTTTCGCCTGGTAACCCACGTGCCTTGTCCAGGTCCCTGTCTCCTGCCGAGCATCTCTCCTGGGAGAAGGGATGAGGTGCAGGGAGGGTGTGGGAGATGAGAGCAGAGGATGGGGAGGACGAGCCAGTTTGACTGGGCAGAACGGGCAAGGCACGGGGAGCGAATGGCACAAAACGGCACCGTAAACCCCCAAAGGACAACCCTTGTTTGACTCCCTGGCAGCCTCCCACCAGAAACAGGCTGCTCACAGGCAGCTGGAAGCGTTTTCTCTGGCACGTGCCCATTCAAGCCGGTGGCGACCCTGGGGTGAGCCTGCGGGGCTGGGGCAGAGCCTGGCCAGGGCTCTGGCGGTTGTCCAAAACGAGCTCAGGGCTTGAGCCCTGATTTCGGGGGGGATGCACATACGGATGAGATCAGCTTAACCCAGGAGCTGCTGGAGTGGAGCTTCCCTGCCAGAACCAGTATGGTAGGATGAGCCACAGGGCACAGATGGGGAGAAGATGAGTTGGGGGAGAGGTGGCCATGCAGCCCCCAACCCTTGGGCAGGGTGCTCTGGAGAGGCAGCAGCTCAGCCGAGGTCTTGGCCCTCTCTGCAGGGGATGGGACGAGCGCAGCCCCACTCCTTGGCGTTTGCAGGATTTCCTCAGCAGGATTTGATGCTGGAGTTGGGCTTTGGTGATTGGGAGCGGTCCTGGGATGGTGAGGACGCGGGTCTCTGATTCCTGGGGCATGGCCAGCTCAGAGACCAGCGACTCCTGGTCCTCCTGGGGTGGTCCTGTGTTTGTCACGGAGAGCAGCGCTGTTCCGTGACTGTTTCCCAGGGCAGGTCCTCACCTGAGGAGGGGCATCCTCCAAGCCCAGTCCCCGCCTGCTCCTCAGGCCAGTGCAGCCCTTCCCTGCTGCAAAGGCCACTCGGTACCGGCTGAAGGAGAAAATGGTCCAAAACCCTGTGGGTTTCTGGTGGGAGTTGACACAGACAAACACCTTTTTCCACAGAACATTTCACTGGTGTCTCTGACTCGTGCAGTCCCTTTTCAAGTGTCTCGCATCTGGAAAGCGGCTGGAGCTCTGTGCCACGGCGGGGCTGGGCAGGGCAGACTGGGGCTTTCCCGGCTGTTGCTTTCCCTTGTTTTGCCAGATAAAGTCCCGCTCCAAGAGTGGTGCAACTTTACTCCCTGCTCTCTAAATCCCATCTAAATCATCTCCATGTCTCCCTCTCCAAATGCATTGGCTCTCGGCCCCAGTGTCCCTGGGTCCTGATGCACTTTGGTCTGTCCGTGTGACCCTCCGGTGGCACCTGGAGCCCATGTCCCCCACCCCTCACCGTGCTTCCTCCCCTCTTCTCCACAGGGTCTTGATGATTACGGGACGAGGTCCGTCAGCAGGTAAGACCTCACCTTCCTGTAGCATTACCTGAAAGCGAACTGTCGGTGTTGGCTCTGGGTGAAGCCGTGGT
>NW_010397760.1:583-2637 GCF_000710305.1 Buceros rhinoceros silvestris | reverse complement strand
CACACGCTTCCGAAAATCAAAGATTATCGGAAAGGCGAGTGCTGCCCGCCCCAGGAAAATCGGGGTGCAGCCGTGCGAGCTGCTTCTCCGCTCGCTGCTCACAAACCTGGGACCAGCCACTCACAGGTACACGCACAAAAGTTAAACTCTGCACAGAGGTTGGTAGTGCTTTTTTTTTTTTTTTACAGTATTACACAGAGCAGGTTTTTTTGGGTCACTCATAGCCCAGAGGTGGCTTCTGAGAAAAAACAACAGGCAAGGCTGAGCAGCTCTGCCACAGTGTTTCTGTTTACAGCCAACCAGAAATGGGGCTAAATGCAATTTTTTAAACACGTTGTGTGTATAATTCGGGTGTGGGACTGTCTGAATATTGCCTGTGTAGCTGCAGTCCTACAGGGGATCAGTGCTCCGTGCATGACAAAGAGGAAAACACCGTGTTAATGGATCAGTAACCACCATCTCCTGCCTCCCACCCCTAACGTGACATCAATGTTTCCGTGCTTATCCTTTATCCTCTACACTTTCAAACTTTGGGAGAATCATCTCGCTGTTCTCTGGCCATTGGGGGTCAAGAGAACCTCCTGAAACCAACAGCAAAACGCTTGTTTAGACCAAAGCTGACAATAAGGAGCAGGAGGTCAGTTCCCGGCTTTCGGGAAAGACGGTCCGTCAGTAAACCGCCTGCACTAACCCTCACAGTCCGTAACTCATTCAGCGCCACAGCAAAACGCAGCTTGATGGATACTCCCTGAAGTGCGGCACATCCTGGCTGGGATAATACCTGATCCTGTGGTCCTCAGCCCAGCAGCCCTCCCGGGTGTCTCAGATCCCGGCTTCCGAGCGGCTGTTTCTGCGATGGCCTGGCTGGAGAACGAGAACGAGCCATTAAAACTTTCAATTGCATTCAAATTCTACACAATTTAAAAAAAGAAAACCCACCAAATACAACTGATACACATAAATGACTGAGGATCTAAATTCACCAAAATTAGGCCTTGATTGTGCCAAAGCATTTCAAGCACATACCAAGTCCCGTGGATGTCCCTCTGATTGCAGCTGATAATGGCAAAAACCCGAGACAATGAACCGAGTCAAAGATTTCTGGCCAAGGAGAGGGAAGGTTTCTCAATAACCCTCTTCACAATGCTCTCATTTGATGGCTTTTAGAGGACGTTATTATTTGAGGTGGTTTATTGTGATTAATTAGCTATTCTTCTGGCTGACAGAGTTTTAGCACGGAGCGTTCTTGGAACCAGCAGCACACCAGTACTTTATGTAAAGGTATAATCACCTGCTCATCCTCTGGCATGCAGGGCTGGGGCTGGTTTACACCCAGGTTCGGTTCTGCTGCATTGGAGAGGAACCGGACAGCACTAGAATGTCTCCGCGTGATACACAGTACATAGAAATGCACCTACCTACCTAAAAACTTCATTTCCTTGGGTGCCCCTGGAAGGAGTTTCTGTCGTAGGAGCTCCAGGTCTACGTTGGATGAGATCCTGGGCCTAGGGGGGAAAATGGTCACATTTCAGATGTGGAAACGAGAGATTTCAGTCTGAATTCGTTTCTTCGCCACCACGTTTCCCGTCACAGCCATGCAGCAAGTGGCCTGGGGAAATCCGCCACGCAGAACCCTGGACCTGCCGTGGGTACGGGCGCTTGTGCAGCCGCAACAGGGCGGTTCCTGCGCCAGGACCGCGATTGTTCGGCAGCGGGCTGGGCAGCATCGCTCTTCGCGCTGCTGAGATCAGGATGTATGGCGGGGGGTGGGGCCGCTTGTCCAGCCGCAACAGGGCGGTTCCTGCGCCAGGACCGCGATTGTTCGGCAGCGGGCTGGGCAGCATCGCTCTTCGCGCTGCTGAGATCAGGATGTAAACTGAGGGGTCACCCAAACCGCACAGCCAAAAAACTGCTGCTGAAAACTGAAGGAAATAAAACACTTCTGGGCAACAGTCAGTTTCCAGGTCATCACCTTTAACGAGAAGATTTGGGTTTTTAAGGTAATTGCAATAATTTTTGCAAGTGCCGCTGACTGCCTGGTGCACAGAGAGACC
>NW_010397760.1:0-359 GCF_000710305.1 Buceros rhinoceros silvestris | reverse complement strand
AAAAAGGACATAATATCCCCCCCCCCCCCCATGATTTCCAAAGCGTTCCCACTGCAGTATTTCCAATGCGGGCAGACGCGTCCGGGTTTTCACATGACATTACAGATACATGATCGGTTTGAGAACGAACGAGTCTACCATAGAAAACAGCCCAACACTTATTTTAGCCCTGTGTTCCTTGTGAATGAAACGGCGGCGAAGGCGACCTGCCTGCCCGGACACGGAGAAGATGGGAAACGCCAGCCCGGAGTCGGGGAACCGTAAAGAAACAGGCGCAAACCGCGGATAAACTTTATCGCAGCCCTTCCTGTTGTTTCTGGGGGGAAAAAATAATTACAGAGAATGCGCATCATCTCGCA
>NW_010397759.1:0-274 GCF_000710305.1 Buceros rhinoceros silvestris | reverse complement strand
GGGGTTGGGGTGGTCACTGAGCAGCCGGGCAAGGGCTGGGGATGCCGGTGCTCACCAGGGCACGTTCTGTGCCAGCTCAGAGGCTCCAGCGTTTTGTATCGTCTCTCCTGTAGTTTAAGGCTGTATTTACACACAATCATATACGAGCATAAGGCTCTCCACCCCCAGTGTCGTTTTTCCGCGCTGATGTGATTCTGTCAGCATCTCCTGGGCCAAGCCCGAACCTTCGGACTCCTGTGTAGCACCGACCCCCTTTTACAGCAAACTTGGACCT
>NW_010397758.1:1402-1746 GCF_000710305.1 Buceros rhinoceros silvestris | reverse complement strand
GCGCCAAAGGAGGGCCAGGCTCTCGCACCGCTCCCTCCACCGCCGGCCCCTGATTACCCAGCTCGGAGGCTCCAGCCTGACATCTATAAAAAACAGCAGCTAAAGAGTCGGCCGGGCCATCGTCTGCCAGCACGGGGAAAGAAATGGGAGCTGCACCACCGTGGTGACACGGGCCCGATGGGAAGGGATTGTTATTTACCGCTGCCCGTTCTGTAGTTATTTTTATATGGTGTGAAGTTGAACACATCAGTGTTTTTCATTTTCTCCTGCTTGGGGATGTTTTTGTCTGGGGCTTTTACCCTTTCTGTCTATTCAAGTGAGACTTCTTATCATAAATTACCTTT
>NW_010397758.1:593-1215 GCF_000710305.1 Buceros rhinoceros silvestris | reverse complement strand
ATTGGAAAATCATCAGCTTGCGGTGGGAGGAGGGAGCGGTGCCAGGGCTGGGGTGTGGCACAGGGACCCCCTCGCCCAGGGATGGTTTGGGATTAACGGCCAAGGAGCTTCACACCACACACATGTGTGATGCCGGTGGCCGGGGTGGCTGTTAGCACAGCTCCCACCACCCGTCTCCAGTTAAACCTGAACGTGGCGCTGCCGGTGGCGGGAGGCGATTTGGGCGGCGTTATTTTTAGGGCTCCGGCAGGCGAGGTGCCGGTCCTGCCATTTCGTGTTTCCCGGCTGAGCTTGGTGGGACGGAGGTGGAGCTGCTTCCCAGTTCCTCTCGCATCTCAAACCCCGGCATCTCCCCAGCTCCCACCATCACCTGCCCCAACCATGACACAAAGGGCTCCTTCTGTCCCACCGCCAAGCTGGGGACCAGATCCTGCCCAGCCGAGCTGGCACAGCCAGCCTGGGGCTGCAGCACCATCCCAGCATCCTGACAGCTCCCTGGTCCTGTCCCCACGGCTGGGTTTTTGGGAGCACCCCATTGTCCCCGACTTGCTCTCCTGTGCCGGCACCGGGATCCTCAGCCCGCCTCCTCTCCCAGACCAGGACCAGGACCAGGACCAGAGAC
>NW_010397758.1:0-405 GCF_000710305.1 Buceros rhinoceros silvestris | reverse complement strand
ACCCGACCAATGGTGTCCCATGTCAAGAAACCGGCCCCCTGCCCCAAAGTAGCCGGGCCGAGCGCCCGGGATTATCGTCAGCGTAACATCCCCCGGGAACAAGATTGCAGCTTAGGGCCTAATGGAAAAGAGGAGAGAGATGGGATTAAAAGGAAAATAATGACTATTTCTTTAGCGAGGCCAGGGAAATGAGACGGGGATTAGCGTCCTCTTTACCCCCAATCCCACTGGGCGGCCCCGGATCCACCCGGGGCGGCCAGAGAATGCCCATGCTCGGCATCGCTCCTGAGGGTGACATCGGGGCTGGCGGCATTGCCCCCAGAGGGTCGAGCCCGGCTGTCCCGAGCACGAGGCCAAATTGTTGGCGCCGGCTCCAGCCCGAGCACCCGCCGCGCCCCTCTGCCC
>NW_010397757.1:36564-38506 GCF_000710305.1 Buceros rhinoceros silvestris | reverse complement strand
GGGAGCAGCGGGCCCGACCCCTCCGTCGAGCAGTGGGCACCGGAGTAACAATAACAGGAAATAACACACGCTCCTCTCCTTCTTTCTTCTCCTTCGCTCTTTGCTGATCCCCTGAATTGCCCGAAGCGTGGAGAGAAGGCTCTTGTTTTTCTTTATTTCAGCTTTATTTTTTCTCCTTTCCCTCCCCCCTTTTTTCTGCCGCGATTTGGGGTGGGGGGGCACGGGGCCGCCCCCGCCGCCTTCTGCTTCTGGGGTGGGCATTATGTAAACTCTGAGACTTCCTCCGTGGATTCAGGTATCACCAGAAGGTTTGGGTCTGAGGCAGGAGAATAAAGGAGACATGACGTGTCCTGTTTATGGTAATGAGCGAGAAAAGAAGTGGCTTTTTTTTTTTTCCTCTCGAGACGAGCAAGGGTTAAATGGAGTTACGAGCTGCAAGCGTTAAGCT
Source organism: Buceros rhinoceros silvestris (assembly GCF_000710305.1). Taxonomy (NCBI): domain Eukaryota; kingdom Metazoa; phylum Chordata; class Aves; order Bucerotiformes; family Bucerotidae; genus Buceros; species Buceros rhinoceros. The sequence continues at coordinate 38,058 of NW_010397757.1, read as the reverse complement.
ATTAAACACGGAAATGACGAGAGGGGAAAGCACAGAGAAAAAACACAGTTTATTTTTAAACTGTGAAAGATGGAATTAAAGTCACTGGTAATAGTCTTGCCTGACTATTGTCCTGACTACCGAGTCATTTGAGGGAAGGAATGACAATAGGACTTAGATTAATGAAGGTAACTTCATAACTTTATGCTTAGTTGTTTCGTGGTTAAAAGTTAGCAATTTTCAAAGAAAGAGTAAAAATCGGAGTATGCGTTTGTGTAAATCATCACGAGGCCATAGAAGAAAAACTTGTGTTATGAAATGTCATGAAACCTGGAAGCATAATCGCTCGCCCTGACCTGAAAAAGCAGACTCGTCGGGTGTTCTAGGCCCAAGTCCTGAAGAAGAAGAAGTGCTGTGGCTTCAAAACCACTTCTGAGTTGGCTGTGAAGAGCTAGATCTTTTGTCAGTCTGTAGTCGAATGAATGTAATGGGAGGGGGGAAGAAGACAACCTTGCCATTACCCTTTCACAGAATGTACAGTGGAGAGATTCAAGTGAAATCTCCATAAACATGTTAGCGTTTAATCGGAGGAGGAAGACGGCAACACAAACACATGGTGGGATTTGGCTGCCATGAAAGGATTAAATGTACTCTCAGGGACTTTTTTTTTTAATAGAAAGGCTTTATTATTACATACAAAATGCTCTGTTAAAAATGCTGCGTTTAATGCAAATATGGTGAAGGAGGTCGGTGGCTATAGAGCAGGTTTCTGGAAGGCGCTGAGTGATTTAAGGACATGTTATTTAATACGCTACTCTGAATTTCCTGGCTTTTGTTCGGTGTTTTATGACCTTGTATTTTTAGAAGCATTTCGTATTTTGTGGTGCTTAGTGGTGGCGGCTTGGTTTTTTGGGTTCTTTTTTTTTTTATTATAAGATGATCATAGCTTTACGGCCACGGAGTCCTGCTTGTTTGTTTTGCTTTGACCAACTCTTTTTGCTCGTGATCTAGAATTTAGGGATGGAACCTCCCTGGTCTGCTAGTGTAATTGTAGAAGTGTATTTTCAAGCTTTCTTTGTGCTATCCCTGTTCTTCCTCTGTTTTTTCTTCTTTGCCTTAATGCTGAAAAAAGCAATCCATTATCTTCAAGAAATTGGAAGAGGTTCAGCATGTTTCTGAAGTATAGGTAACACAGGAAAAACTGTGAATACTCAACCAAAAGTCATAAAACATAGTTGCTGGGTTGTAATAATATAATAATAACACCCTTCTACTCTGGCTCTTATAAAATAGTAAGTGATGAGGTTGAAGAGTTCCTAGATTAGCCCAGAGGACTGTGAAAAGGAGAGGTGCCCATATAACGTGTACACCCTTTTCTTTTTCTTGACTGCAGGTGGGAGTGAATAGCCTCTTAAGTGTCCCATCTTTTCTCCGTTGGGGCTCTTAGGGCAGCCCTGTGTGTATGTTACCAGCCTGGGCTAAGCAAGGGATGGCATCTGGGCCTTCCTGCCCGAG
>NW_010397757.1:10373-36484 GCF_000710305.1 Buceros rhinoceros silvestris | reverse complement strand
GCAGCGGGGCATGCCTGCCCGAGGACTGGGGAAAAAACACTAAAACATCTGCTGCTTTTTCTCCCTCCTGGGCTCTTCAGCCTTAACAGTATGATGAAAGGGAAGAAAATGAGGTTCAGTGAGGAGAGTATGGCAAGGTGAGAAGTAAGAATGCGCGTAGCACTGTGAAATGTTTTTTCTACAAATCAGTTGCAAGTAGAGGCCTCAAAAGCAAGCATTCAAACTGTCTTGTTGTGGAATATTGGCACTTCTAGTGCTTCTGAAATGATCTAAGTAGCCGTGGAAGACTGATCGAGGTTTTTGTTGAAAGGAAATCTGAATCGCGCGTTGAGTGTGGATAAAGATGCGTTGTATTCTTGACCAAAAAGTGCTCAGGGGAGGGTGAGAAGACAGCTCAGTCCAGAGCAGGGTGAAATCAAAAGCAATTCTTAACTATTTTCTGTTACCGCAGCACAGGTGCCTTGTACACCTGAGCTTTCTCTGCTGCCTCAGTAGATTTCTAGGTATAAAACTTTTTTTCTGGAGTAATTTCCTCCGGACTGTGACTTGATAGGAGACAGAAGGTGGTTGACAGCAGCGCTGTCCTTCCACTCTGGATGTGTTGGGGACACTTGTCTCTGAAAAAATGGATGCAGAGTAACAAGCAGAGCAGAAGCTCTTTGACAGTCATTTTTCACGTAAGTAGCTTCATAATTTCCATGTGCTGTTTTGTGAGCAGTGGTGACTGTTTCGTTGGTTTGCCAGAGGAGAGCTAGTCCTCTCTGTGCAGCTTTGAAGATTCCTTTCATATTCTCGCATACCAGTGGGCAACCTGCGTGGAAACACGAGAGCAGATGTCTCTTTCTACCCATTGCAGCTGATGCTTTACGTACTGTGTTTCCGGACCTGAAGCTTTTCACAAGCATCTTGGAGAACTCTTAAAAATCGGAACTGCCACAAAACCAGGCACTGATCAAGCAGTGGAGTTTTGAAGGAGTGCAGTCTAGCATCAGGAGAACGGCTCTTTACGTTTCGTTGGGGGTCAACAAAACCCGAGGGTCAGTGCTCTTCCAAGTTCTCTCTCGAGAATCATAGTGTCGCTTGAAAATCAGTGGTACTGTAATATATTAAAGGCTGTACCCAAGGGTATTTTTGTTTTTCAGACAGAGGGACAGACATTTCTGTAGTGCTGCCAGTTAGCTGTGCAGCTAACTGGAAAGCTAACACTGCCCAAGTGACTGTTGTTCCTGGTGTATCCTCCCTATATGAGGGAGACATAAAAAAACAGTATCAGAAGAAAAAAAGTCAGTTTGCTTTATCGTAATATTAACACTGAGCTGTAGGTGAGTGGTAAAGAAAGCGTGTGCTACATGTAAAGCAGTTGCTGCCCCAAATATGTAGCTATTATGGTAACACTTCTTTAAATATTCCCACATATTTTTAAAATACTCAGAATGAGCACATGGGTCTTGTTGAAAAACAGGGATTTCATAAACACTGTGTGTAATTTGAACGTTCCACTAGACAGACAGGTTCAGTTTCCAGCAGATAATAATCTGTGCTGTGTAGTATAAGGAGATAAAAATACAGACTCAACGCAGACTGTAACCACGAAAGAAACTATCTGCGGGATTAGGTAAACAGACTAAATCATCATTGCTAAAGTCATGGAAAGTCCTATTGTAACTTCACTGAAATTAGTCTTGTGACAATTGTCCAAAAAAAAGCTGAGGAAAGTTATGCAACTTTGCCTGAGCTGCCATTGCGTGAACTTTCTCTTGTGTATCTCAGGCCAGGAAATCTTGGCCAAGCATTTATTTATAATGCTGTTGCCTTTGAACTGTCTCTAGTCCCAAAGTGAAAAACAAAATGTGTTTTATTTTTCAGTGCAAACCATGCACCCCAGTTTCGATAACAAACAGAAGAGGCTTCTGTAGTAATAGGTCAGTGCTGTCATTCAGTGGTAGATGGACAGCATCAAGGGTTTTTGGCAGAAAACCCTGGAAGTGCATTCGTTACAGTACAGTATGTCTGTTTTGGACACCTCCAGCTCTGAGGTGTCTCTTGATTCTTCTTGAACAGGGTGGAAAATTAGAAGTAAAACCAGTAATTTGCATGCATTTTATTTTTTCTTGTCTCGGCGAAACTTCCCTGATAAATAGAACAGAAGGTTAAGACTTGATTATTGTATTTTTGGCAGTGTGAGCAAGTCATTGAACCACCTGTTGGAAATAACTGCAGTTCAGCTTCTGTAAACATCATGTAAGGATTTAAACTGTATAAACATGCTTAAGTCTGTCTAGGTAGACACTCCTGTAGCCTTCCTGTGGACTACTTGGTGCATATGCATTACACACCGAGGGGGGGGGTGTGTGTGTGTGTGTGTGTGTGTTCAAAGATGATGTTTTTGAAAGCTGAAGTAGCTTCTCCAAGTACGTTTTTATCTGAATTGGCTTTTTTCAAATAGATGAAATTTAAATTAATTTCAATATAATTTCGCTAAAGGGCCGAGGGTACTCCTCTCAGTAAAAATCATCAGTGTGAATGACTGCTTAAAGAATAAACTGCAGCTTTACTCCTTAAGCGCGGTGGACTCGTGGTGGTTAACCACTTAACGAAAGCCCAGTTGAAAGCAGTTGTGCTAATTGCACTCACCTATGATCTCCTTCACTGCGTAAAGTTCAAGCTTTGTGCACCTGTTTTCCCTTCTCTGCCCCCATGCATCTGTTGGCAGAAGCCTCTTTCAGTGCTGAAAATGATTGCATTTTAGTGTTAATTAATACATACTTTACAAGTATCCTCTGAACTGTTGCTTATGGCCACGACACCTTTTCCAGGTCTCTCTTAGGGAACACAGGGCAGTGTTCATTTGATCTACTTCAGGGGCTTGGAACCTCCGATTCAAAAGTTCAGAGGTGGGTGTCAAAGTTCCTTTTTATTCACAAGCCAGGAAGTGGGATTCAGGTTACGGAAGAACACGGCAGCAGTGTGTAGCGTCAAGCTAATGGGCTGCTCAGCTCTGTGTCCCGTCAGTGACAGTGGCCATAGGTGAGTTGGTGCCCGTGGAAAAAAAACATGTTGGGCATACGTGGTGTATCTGTGTTTTCCCCTTTTGGTTTCCAGCCATTTTGAGCATGTTGGGACAATGTAGAGGTATTTAGAAAGTGGTTAACTGCTTGGTGCTGTTAAATTTGCAGTCAGAAAGAATAACGGTGTGTAGCTACAACTAAAAGCAGCATACTCAAGTAGTAAAATGGGATTCATAGGAGCTTATATGAAAAGGACAGCAGTTCTAAATTTAGGGTGTGTTCTGTTTTCATGGGATGAAAGTACATTCAGGCACTGACTTCCCCAAGCATGTTGCTCCACCACATGAGGTGTTTGGCAATACTGGTGAGGTATCCTGTTACTGCTGCCCCGGTGTCGACCTTGTATTTGCAGTGTGACAGCTGTGTGTGGCGGTGGTGTGAACTGGATCAGGGAACTGATCTGCTGCTTAAAAGAATCTGGAGGTTTCTTAAAGCTAATCAAGCTGGTTCATGGTCCGTCCGTGCGAATAGCTGCCTGGACTGGGAAGGGAGTGGGAGAAGGGGAGCAGTTTCAGCAAGAGCTGCTAAGAATACCTTAAGTTGGTATTGTTTCCAAACACTGAGATTGTGATTTCACAAAACAAAGTCTGCTGGGTAATATATGTACATTTTCAATAATATTTGGCTAGTTCCTACTACTTTAGTCTTCTATGTGGAACACTTGCCCAAATAAGGAGACTGACTCAGACTGAAACTACACAGATTGTCAAGTGCGTAGAGTAACCAAGGGAACTTCTTCACAGTCTATTTTAAAGTATAAACCTAAGGACATTTAAAAAGCAAGTGTCTTTCCTCTCCGCCTCCCGAATAATGCATCGATTAATCAGAGCTGTCTGAATTTAAGGGATCTCTCAGTTTAATGTTCTGCCCATAAAGTTTTGGATGCCGAAGGATTTCTGCATACTTAGGAATGATAATATAAACAGTGAGCTAAACAGTGAGCTACCAGCACTTGTAAACCAAGCAAACCTGTGGAAGCTCTAAGGTGATGTACCTGGTTATCACCTTGGTTGACACACCCTGAGGAAATAGCTTAAAAGTGGTGAACAGTAAGACATACATGCTGTCTTGTGTACGGAGGAGTAAATCGCTGGTTTTTTTCTCATAGGAGACTTCTGAAATATACAGAAGGAAGGTAATAAGCTTAATATTGCAAAACCTGTGAGCTGATGGAAGGATCTTTACAGAAGGTGTTTAGTAATGACGTATGGAAGCAGGCAATGCATTTGCAGTCAGAACAGTAAGGAGGTTGCTAGTTTCCTATGAGGTAGCAACACCCTGAGGTGAAGTAGTTACATCTGAAAAACTTTGTAGGATAAACCTCATCTCAATGGGTGAAGAGTTTGTGCTGTGCTAGCAGTTGGATGCGGATGTGACCGTGGCGAAATGGAGTGTTCTCATTGGCTGGGTAGATGCCATTGGTAAGAGGAGGTTGGTGTCAGCTCTACAGGCAGATGAGCGTTGACTGTGCTATCAACTTCTACACTCAGAGGGCTGTGTGGTGAGTTTAGCTGCATTGGTCAGCTGGCACTCCTCTTCCTGGCTGGCTGTACTGTGATTTTCCTGCAGTGCTTTCCTTGCTGGATGATCCAACTTGCTGCATGTCAGACATGATTAATCTGTGCCCGAGCCGTAATTCCAGTGCCAGCACCACTGGAAGGAGTGTATTTTTTTGGCATACACAGCTCAATTGCTATGCAGGTGCAGTAGGCCTCCCTGCCTGTCTGGACTGGAGAGGACAGCTGGAGTGTTGCAGCCCAACAGCACACTCCAAACAGTCATCGCTTTTCACTGTGCCCCAGATCCGCACGGACAGTGGGCATGGGATCTGCATGAGTTAGTCTTTCAGCAATGACAGTCTGGTCCAGGTTGCCATCTTACTGAAATACTGCTTGCAGGATCCAACATACTTTCCACCTTGCTCTCTTTTTAAAATTATTATTATTATTGTTTTAAACTGTGTCCTGTGTCCCCGTGAGTGACTTGCGCGCAGTAATGGAGGGATTTTGGTGTGCCTGGGAGAGACAGCTTGCTTGAAAAAGTTGCTGCTAAAACAAATCACCCCGCCAAAAGCCTGCTCCCAAGTTGCTTTTGGAACAAAGGGCTGTAAAGAGGGTGACATTCATAAGAGTTAGTTTTAGTGGAGTGTAAGTGGCTCTCGGGTTTAGGTTGAAAATCCCTAGAGCAGACAAGAGCTGGCAGCAGGCATTCTTCTTGTGGCAGAGCTGACACATAATGAACCTTTCAGGAAAAAGCAGGAGCTGCATTAGCTTGGTTGCAGGCTGTAACTCATGATACTGTCCTGAAATAACATTCAGAACGTGCAAATGAATTGCGAGTAGTATGTTCTGTATAATGAGTGATGTTTATTCTGAAGGACACTGAAGTATCTTACATAACTGGAGGATGCAGAAGTACTAAAAGTTAGATTAAAGCCTGTTATATCACATTTCAGTCTATAAAAAAGAGTTTGAGAAATCATACCAGGTGGGCTTTTGTCAATTATGTTCCTGCTGCAGTGAAACTTATTTCTAGTTTCCCTTCAAATAATTAGAGCAGTATATCCAGAACCTCTCAAAGCACGCTTGGTGGCATTGAAGGCGCCTACAAGGAAAACTTAATGTTGGAAGTAAACAATCTATCCTAAAAATGAGACCGGTTAGAACACTGTGTATTGTTTACTCACTGCATAAGCAGCTAGTTTTGAGTAGATGGTATGTGTGCCTTTGAGTCTGGAACTATCTACAATACATCGTTGAATGCAATTTTGTTTTTCAGGTCATGGAAAAACTCCAAAAGATGCTGCTTCTGTTCGAGCTACGCATCCTATACCTGCAGCCTGCGGCATATACTATTTCGAAGTTAAAATCGTCAGCAAGGGAAGAGATGGGTAAGCACTGAGTGCGTTATTCATGAATCACTACCTAAAATACTGTCTCACATCATCTTTCTGTCAGTCAATACGTGTCTTTCATATCAAAACTTTTGTATTTTACTGCTTTTTATATATATATTAATTCCTTATTTGTGAGAAGCTGCACTCTGATACTTGGCTGGTATTTATTGTCCACAAATCAGTGTGTGCAGTAAATACCAGCATCATCTCATTTTCTCTTGACAGAAGTTAGGGTTTGAATGACCATCGTGTGACCCTGGTTGTACCCTTAAAGGTGGTGATTTCTGACTATGTGGCTTTACAGACTTCCATGTGATGCTCAGGAAGTGTTTAGGGTGTGCAGCATTCCAGCTTACCCTCTCAGGGCAGTATTCTAATGGATGCTGTATCAATTCTAAAGCAGAAAGTTAAGGCTACTTGATGAACAGTTGTGAGAATAAAGGGAAATGTTCTGAACGAGTGCCTTGGAATTTGTCACCCTGTGGAAAGAGCAAGAGTTGATGACTGAGTGCAGCTGCTGCTTCCCAGTGTCCATCTGAATTACCAGTCTGTTGAAGCGCAGGTGATACCATGCTTTCAAGTCTACCAGGCAGATAGAATCTCACCGGGGAAAGTCCTGATGTGCTAATGAGGTCTTTGCTAGACCACTTGAGTTCCTCTTCATCTTTCATTGCTTTTGGTAGGGAGTGTGTTTTAATCCTGAGACGCTGCTTCTGTTGCCGGTGCAGGGCTACATAAGCGATGCTACTTTCCAGTATGCTGTGGTTCTGCTCCAGGGTCCTAGTCGGAATTGAGTGTCCCTCTCCTAGGTACTGTACAAGCATGAGGCAGATACCTGTGTCCGGGTGTGAAAATAAATCTTGAGAGAAAAGAACTACTTTCGTAGCTCTTTGGATGAAATTCAGTACCTTTGTCTTTTCTTTGTCTTGCTGCCGCTTGTTTCTTTCATTGTCCCGGTGTTCTGTAAACCTTCTCAAAGTCAGAAGCAGAATTCAAACCTTTTTGTTTTGGTTATGGTGTTGTTTGGAGCTACTCTGAAAGAATAGCCGCTCAGTACTGCTGCTGCCTTGTGAGGACGTTTATGAGTTTATCAGTTCTGTTCCCAGAAGTTATCTCTGGGACATTTGTTTGCTATGAAAAGCTTATGTCTGTGGTTGCTTTTGTCACAGTATGAAGACATAATTACTTTTAAATCGAGACAATAGAAATTAGTGTTTCAAGTTTTGCTACTAATTTTAGGAACACCTTTTGTGGTTTGTTTTTATTCCTTAAACATTTTTTAACTCTTGCCCTGCTGCTCTTAGTGAAGGAGAGGTTCTTACTGTGATTTGCTAGTGATGCACGTGTCTGTTCCTGAAATGTATTTCTGCTGTTTAGTTTGGAAGTGATGGATCTCAGAACGTGTCCGGGGAGGGAGGAGGATGTCATTTTGTAGAGCTCCTCTAACACTTTGCCTTAAACCCCTTTGCATTGCTTTTTAGTAATCTTCTAATTCCGTAGCCACTCAGAGCCCTCCTTCAAAAGCAGAAAACACCCCTGAGTAGTGTTTCAAGGTTTTGTCATTTCAGTGGTTGGTTGTGAGGTGTACATAGCTAAGCCCTGTAAAGCTGCCTGCCGAGATTACTTAAAAAACTGAAGGAGTGCTTTTTTCAGTGAATGATACTGTATTGCCTTGTCCTTGCTTCAGCCTTGTGATCTCCTTTTTTAGTATAACTGTCTGAAACGTTAGCTGCATAATGAGCTGAGATGTTCATTTTTCTCATTGTATCAGATGGTGTGGATGCAGGGGAATGCTACGCTCAGAGCCAAAGCCAAGCGTAGCTTAGCTGATAAAGAGAAGGAGCGGACATGTGGAGCCTCACTAGATGCAACAACCCTCTTCTTCAGGTCCAAGAGGTCTTTGACTAGATGCAGTGTGTATCTCTTCCAGTTCAGTGTTACGCTGCATTCAAACTAATAAATTCTTCTGTAAATAAGCAAACTGACAAATTTAATGCAGAGTAGGTCTATAAAATCCAGTTTGTGGCTGGTAGGGTTTATTACTCTTTCTCACTACCTGTTGTGTTTCAGCTGGCTTTCTTCAGGTACCTTTTTACTTTTTTTTTTTCTTCTTTACTTGGCAGCTGGTAATGGGAACAGAGTTCAGGAAGACCGTATCTGTAGGGGAGTAGCATGTAACTGATAGGGTTAATTAGTTAAAGTGCCTTGCCTGTTACAAAAGCAGCTATTCTCAGGCCTGAGCCTAGCCGTGGAAGCACTACAGCTGTGTTTTACAGAATCGTAGAATCACCTGGTTGGAAGAGACCTTCAAAAGAAATCCTGGACTACCCAAAGAAACTCAGGTTATCTGCAAGCTGAAGTAGAGCTTTCGACTTCCATAAATGTCAACGGATAATTTAATGGTGTTTATTTGGAGTTCTCTTTGGTAGAGGCCTTTACTACTTTTTTTTTTAATAAACTCAGCTTGAAGTATTTAGTCCGTGTACTATGTTACATGGGCAAGTCTAACAGCATAGCTCTTTCAAGTGTAGGGCTTGGATATGGTGTGGCTTCCAGCATGGCTTGTAGCTGTGTGTGTGAGAGCAACATTTGTTTTGTCACACCAATGGCCTAGATCATTAAATTTTTCATGTATTTGGGAGTTAGGAATTTGAAAGTGTATAATACATTGATTTCGCGTGATGGTCAACTTCCAGGTGTTACGGACACGTTGAAGGAGGCTCAAAAGCAGATTTATGAGGGAGTAGGAAATGGATATGGAGTTTTGCGTTGGAGAGCACATGAAGAGTGAAGTTGCTTTTGGATACCTCCATGAGGTGTGGTAGGGCCATGCAGCAACTGATGGTAACGCATGAGAAAAGGGGGAGTAAGAATTAGGGCTAATAAAAGTAGGAAGGTTGAAATACCATTCAAACAATGTCTCGGTATTTGTACAGTCTTTGGCACGAAGAGTTGTAAGATCTTCTGTGTGCTGCTACAATACAGATATGTGAAAATAATTATCTGAAATATTTTAAAATTCTTGTTAAAAGTGCTAACCAGCTCATGTTGCTCTAAATATTTTCTGTTGTTCTTTACTTCTTCAGTTTTTAATTTCATATCTCCCTTTACAGTCTGAGGATCTCTATTTATTTACATTCTCCTTTTATACTCTCTTTTGCTTTGTTTGGTTTGGCTTCTTGTGGAACACTGTGGACAGTGATGTGAGCCATTGGAGGTGATAGCAGTAGATGAGTTGTGGCTGTAGGTATGGGGAGCAGTACTTAGGTGATGATTAGAAAGCGTGGTGGGAAGGAGAGTATTAACTGCAGTGAACTATATCTACATCTCTGAAACCTCCTGTGAATTTAATATAAAACAAACACCTGTATTTGTCAGTTGACGCAAAGTATTGCAGTAACTCCTGTTAAAAATTCAGATGTAGTTGAGAAAGCTAAACATCATTTTAGTTTTAAATTAAACCTTTGTATGCTCTTAATGCAGCCCTCATTACTAACTCACCTATCAGAGAACCAGAAATAATGTACACGTTGTTTTGTCCTGTTGTTTCTTGATACAGTACTCAAGGGAGTGGATAGACATGTGTGCCTTTTGCACACAACTCTTATTCCTGCTTTCATTTAAGTTTCTAGAATAGGAGTTTAATTAGAGCAAATGACATTGGCGGTCTAGGAATTGGAATGAACGAGGGTGTGCCAAGTCCTCCAGACTCGCGATTTGGAAATAGCAGCCCAGGTCTCTAAAGCTGTTATGCTTCTATACTGCCTCCCCCCTTTCCAAAATGACCAGCGTGCTGCCCCTTCTCTTGACTAAGTAAGAATATCCAAATGAGATTTTCCAGTCTTCTCTCAAATCTTGATTTCCGTTTTCCTGTGCTGCTTTTTACTAAGTTCAGCTGTATTCCTCTTCTATGTATTTAGGTCCTCTGGCTATGTGTAGAGTGGTGGTACCTCTGTCTTACTTAATTTCAGATACCAGGTAACATTTCCCCCTTTTACACCACTAAAGATACTTGCCATGATACTGTCGTAGTCAGATAGCTTCGTGCTGTTGCTGAGGGCATCCTCTATTGGTGAAGAGCCGTCTGTCATCTCTCCTGGTTGCGAGTCAGTGAGCTTTGCCGTAACTTAGGTTGCGCTCTTTGGCGTTTCATGCTGGGCATAACCATACTCCGGTTCCACTTTCCAGGGGGCTGGCTTGAGGGTATGCGCTGGCTACCTGGCTTCCAGAAGCCAACCAAAAGCCCTCCATTGCTTTATGGTATAAACAGTTCATGCGTGTATGGTTATTGCATGATCATCCATTTCTACATGAATTTCAGTCTCAGACTTGTTGGGTCTTGCAGTGAATCTTGTCATTTCCAGTCAGGGCAATGCATTTTGAATGTTCACAGTTCTTACTCTAAACTGTATTTTGAAGACTTTGAGGTGATTTGGCCACGAGGAGAAGCGGTCTCTGAACGCTCATTGAGTTCACTTCCCTTGCCTCGGTTGTGTCTGCGTGTGCCAGTTTCACAGTAAACCCACTGGGTGATTCATGCTCCAAAAGCTGACCTCAAGGGTCTGTTTTCAGCAGGTTTGTTCCCCGGTGCGCTGCTTGTATTGCTTTGTGAGTAGCTGTGATGGCAAAAGAGAGGGGAACTTGGGGCAGAAATGAGCATCTGGGCCCAGAAGGGTGAGAATGCTACTTCTGGTCATGGTACCAGTTTTGCCCACTTAATTAAATTACAGCTTTTTGGTTTTTTAAGTGTTTCACCAGGAGAGACTTTTTTTGACCGTTTCTTTCCCAGGAAAAACAAACTTTTGGGGGAAAATACCTTTATCTTTGGTGTCTTGAGTTTTTCTCCATTATTTATCTTACTCATTGACTTGTAAATACAGTTACTCGCAATGGGCAAACGGTAGTTAAAGCCATTTACTTCTGGACAGTCTTCAGTGCTTTTAGAACAGCTGAGGAAGCTGCATGCTTAAAATGCCAAATCCTCTGAGTAGATGTGCTTTTATTTAAAAACCAGAAGAATGAAAACAAGAATTGCAAGTGGAAAGCCGTCTAGGAGAAAAAAAAGAAAGCTAGGCTTAGAAAGGCTTTGGTCCTTTAGCAGATAGCACTTAGCTTACAATTCTGCGAGCACGGTTGTTTAGTCTCTGGTGCGGTTGTACTGATGCAGATCTTCACGGACGTGCCTGATGTGGTGTGTGTAAGTTCTGCTGAATGTTCTGCACTGAAAGAAAATGTTACTGCAGCAACTCAAACAAGTGATCGCTGTGCGTTTTGATGGGGTGTGTTAGTAAGGTTTCAGACACCCGCTGGATGGTGGCTGTTTTTTAACATCGGGCATACAATCAGTCATCTGTTGTTTTTGCAGTGTCTCGTAGTATGTGTTCTGTATGTGATGAAGTGAGTGAAGAAATAAAAAACTATCCAAAGCAACAGTGCCACAAGAATTCGGTTTGCATTTTCATGACATTCATTCCTAGAGTTTAGCCTGAGCTCTTCCAGTGTGTTAGAGTGATGTTTGTGAAATACAAATGCTTCGTTATCTTCTAGAGGGTGTATGTGTCACTCTTTAGACAGAAACCGTACTTTTCTTACCACAAAATCGTAAACCAATAAACAAAATGTAGAACGTGGTCAGTTGCTGATTTGTTTTGTATTTGGAGTTTTGTTTCTTTGTTGATGTTCTCTAGAAATGGAGATTTTAAAAAAGAAGTAAGAGAATATATTTAATTCCTTGGTCCTTGCTTCTTGCGAAGTCTTATGATTTATTTCTCTCTTATGAGGTTCTTTCACATAAATACAGTGTATAGATTATAAACTTACTGCTGCCTGGATTTATATGATATTATTGTCCATGCAACTGTTCTCTTCTAACCATATGGTACCCAGAAAAGCTGTAGTGCTTAGGGAGAGGTGTCACAAGACAAAATTGTGCAACCTCAGAAAGTGTGAGAGATGTCAGTAAATGAGAACCTTTCTAGGAAAGTTGTAGAAATCACAAGCAAAATGTTACAGGAACAACAGTTCCAAGCACTGTGCAAGATGCCTGCCTGACTCGCTTGGTTTTTCCTCTCTGTGTAAAACTGGATTGATCTGAAACCTGGGTTTATCGTGTTCAAAATACTGTTTCCTTGGAAACATTCCATAAAATTAAACTTGTTTTCAATTTGAAATGAAAGACTCAAACTGTCTATGGCATATTTCGAAACATCTAAAGAGAGAAAAATTTAACAGCTCATTTCTTATTGTGACTGTGCAGACAATAATAATCTTGGATTAGCATATTCCTACAAAATTTTAATGCCGAGTAACTGTACTAAAGATGAAATTTAGGTAGCTTTTTAGTGTGCTGTTTTTCTGACCTTAGAGTTTCAGTGAAGACAGCATAGAAAACTGTAGGAGAACATTATTCCAGCTCCTTGTATCCATGGAAGTCAGCTGCAAAGGCCCTTCAGAAGATCATTTAGTTTTGAAATTCTTGGAGATGTTGCAGTTTTTTTCTGCTTGTACTCTAAGAGACAAATTTGACAGTAAAACAAACTTCATCTGTTGTATAGCCTACACTGGTTTTTTTTTTCAGTGTTAATTCTATATTTCGCCATAGTTGATGCATTTGAAACATTCAGATGATTTTGGTTGCCTTATTCATGGGTGTAAACATCTGATAGTGCTTGGACTTGGGTTCCTTACAGATATTACCGTAACTTAGGTTTTGACAGCGTATGGTGTGAAATTGCCTGCTTTAAATGTAAAACATGTAGGTTGTAAGATACTGGGTTGATTATTTACTTCCATCATCACCAGAAGAGCTTGGATTTTGAAGCATGATGTAGCAGTTCCCCAGGTTATGCTGTCTTTAATAGAACGTGTAGGCACAGTGAAAGTCAGAAGGAATGTGACTCTTGGCAGAGAGCGGGTTGCTAATGAAAGCTCTGGAGCAGGGAGGCTCTTACAGATTGTTTTCATTACTTAAAGATATGATAAATTATTTTACTCATCTTCACAAATTCAGTATAGAATATTTGATGGTTTGTGGGGTTTCTTAACTAGAGAAGTGGTTATTAAATTTATTTTTAGCCATTAGAAGGTACCTGTGATTTGGTATAGTTTTTTGAGGTTCTGTATTCCTCTCTATGGAGTGGGTGGGATAGGATATAATTAACCTGAATTCTGATTATTATCAACTTCCATATTGAAAGATCTTCTATACACTTTCAATACAGTGGCTGAAAGATCCAACAGAACAGTTTCTAATAAAAATCACAATTGTGTGTCTCTTATATGAACTGCTGGGGTGTTTTCCTTATGTTTTAGCAGTCTCTAGTTCTGCGCTATCTCTTATTGCTATTTTTCCCCTTCTGTTTGGTTCTGGGTTTTTTTGATTTCTCACGCTTTTTCTCTTTGGGCATCCAACAGGCTCCAGCAAAAATGTGAACTGAGCTCCTTGACTGGAAAGATAATTGAGGAGAAAACAGTTGTGAGCTTGCTGCTTCTTACACGTTTCACTGCAGAGAAATTCTTTTCAGTCTGTGTTAGTGGGAAGAAAATAGGTCTCGTAGTGCCTGTGTTTTTGACACTGACTTCTGCTTTGTGGCAAAAAGTTGAATCTTCAGCAAATTTTAAACTCTGTAGCTTGTAGTATTCCTAAAAATTTCTATTACGACTTGCAGTTGCAAAATGTAAACTTGAAGATGTGCTGAGACACTAAAAAATTATAATCTCTAATGAACTGAAACAATAATAAATACAATTTGAAATGAAAACTTCAGAGTATGCAATATCCGTTTGCTTTCTTGGTCCTTCATACCAATTTGGCTGCACCCTAGATCAGTTTTCATCCATAGTCTCTTATTTTAGGCTCTCATGGGTTGGTGTCATGTAGTCCAGTTATAATTTTATGAGCTCATGTAAGACTTTAATGAGGTGATGAGTAGCAACTGGTGAGACTGAAATGCTCAGGGAGGGGCTTCTTAATAAAAAGGGTCCCAGCCACTTCCTTCTGTTTGCGTAGGTAAGTGATGCTCCCACTGCAGCAGCCAGGGATGTGTGTGGGTGGGAGCTGAGGTGGAGGCACCGTCCACAGGTAAGGAGGGAAGTGATGAGGAGGCGGCGTTGGAACCACATTAATATTCACCCTTCCCAGTCTCTGGATCCACGCTGTGCCGTGTCCACCTTTGGAAGGTGTTGCAGTGACGTGCTGCTTCCCAGTGTTGACCCCTGGGTTTCCCCAGGGCAGCTGTTGTGGTGTGACCTAGTCTGAGGGGACCTGTTCTTCCTGTCTGTGGCTGTCTGCGGGACCAAACCCATTCCTGTGACAGGAGAGCAGGACCTGACTGAGCACAGCCTGGGCCTGCACTGCACCTGGGTGCTGGCATGTCTACTTGTTGTGCTGTCCTGCATCTTTTCTGTGAGCTAAGGGGGGAAAACTGAAATGCATGGCTCTGCCCCTGCTCTTCTGATTCTGAGACATGTGATATGTGAACCCTGAGGAAGCCATCAGGAGGGCAGTTTATGTACATGCTCCCACTGAAGCAAGTGCTTGTGCAGACAATTACTCTGGACCTAAACATGGGCTAAGCTGCTTCTAAAACCAAACAAAAAAGACTCTTTATGCCTATGAAGCTTACAGGTGCCAGGAAAAGGGAAAAAAGAAGTTACTTGTTGTGGTTTGGCATGAATACAACCCCTGCTGATGGATTTTAGAGCATCTAAAGCCTATCTGTCATGGCACTGTTCTCCCCCTCAATTTATGGTGTGTATGTAACATCAGAGTAGCTATCCATCAACTACAACAAATAATAAATCAGCTTAATTGATGAGCTTTTAATTTCACTCACTTCCAAACCATAAATTGTGGACATTGGCTTTTCGTTTTGAAAGATGTCTGCAGTAAATATGTTAATGATTTGAAATGTTTTAATCTAATTCTGCTTGAGTTTCGATTAATGCCAAGTCTCCTTGATGAAACGGAGTTAACGTTCCAAGTAGTTGTAAGTGAATTCCAGGGAAAAATATATACCGCTGAACATCTGCCTTCTTACTGAGGTGGTGTCAGTGCCTAGTGCCTTCTAGTCGTTGCCAGTGGGTAAAGAATCCTTGTTCCCAACTGGATAAATACAATGGGTCTGCGTTTGCAGTTGTTACAGTTAGAGCAGGCTCAGAAGATACGATACCGAAGGGGGAAAACCAAGTGCGACCAAAATGTTACCTAGACGATTATTTTCTCTCTAGCTTTTTACGTTTTTGTGCAACCTTACTCTTGTTCTTGTAACAGCAGTGAAATGGAACTTTGATTGGGATGAATGGTTTTTAGTATGACTCTTGCTGAAAGGCTTTTTGTAGTCGGTGGAGTTCTTTACGATATCTAAAATAATTTCTAAAAATAAATTTCCATTCTTTAATAAATCCTCCTTAACAGGAGACTTTACAGTAACAGATGTTCGGTCTTCACAAGAGAATCCTTCATGCATCAAACTCCAGACTATGCTAATAACAATTCTGCCTTTATTATCCAAGACAAAATCAAGGGGTTTCCACTCGTTGCTTTCGTTTACAATTGTTAGGTTGACTCTGCTGCTGCAGTGGTGTCTCAGCAATGTAATTAGCAATGCAGCAAAGACTGATCCTTTTGTTTGTGGCCCTTTGCTTCAGCTCTTCAGTGTCTCTGAACTTAGTATCTGCTGGATATGGTTCTGAGGTTCCATTTCGTGCTGGTGTGTTGGAGGGAGAGGAAGTTGGTATCACACACTATGAATTATCAGAGGTAAAACTGATTATTGAGTAAATGTCAAATGTAGAAGCAGGGAAGGTGATCAATGGAAAAAGCAAACCCAGTACACAATAAAGCCCGTGATGTCTCAGATCTGCTGCTCGGTTTCATTCTATGTGGAATATTTAAAATAGCAGATTAACCGATACTTCCTAGTGGAAGAGTTGCTTAAAAATTGCATTTTAGCAGATGTGAATACAGTGTTGACTTAAACTATGTTCAAATTCATGTTCCCTGAACTATGTTTCAGGTTGGCTTGAGTGAATGAGGGTTTTTTTCATACAGTTTCTTATTTCATGACAGATTTATGTTAACTAATTTGAACTACTGTCCGAATTATTGGAGTGTTTGATAAACTAGGAAATGTTAGGTTTAGGTGATTTTTGGATGCCTTCTTGAGTTAAGGAGCGGGGCTTGGTTTATTTTGGTTTATTTTTGGAGCTGGGGAAAGCCTAGCTTTTCTTTACGCTGTGTTTGGATTCCTGTCATCTTGGTCATGATATGACTTTTGCTTAAAAAACAGAAGCAAAATTTCTTTTACTAACTACAAGTAATGTGAATTGGGAGTGAGGAGGTTATTCATTTCAACTTCCCAGTATTTGCTATTAAATTGTTGATTTATTAAATTGCAAGGATGCATTTTGCTGCAGAAATAATGCGCTGGTTTGCACGTGTTTTGTACAAAACCTCCTTTTGGCTCTCCTGCAGAATGCAGTTAGGTCTGCTGAAGATGATGACATTGGTCTGTGTTCAGCTTTACCTCTGCTTCCAGCATAAGGCATGGCCTTTGGCTTTCTTTGGTCATGCTTTAAACTTTATGGCCAGTAGAGGTATTCTCCCTCGATAACCAGGACGCCTGAAAGAGAAGAAAGTTGTCCTTACCCCCCGCAGGGACAGAATCTGCCTGTATTAAACCATGTCTGCTAGGAGTCACTTTTCAGCTCCCTGGCTGTAATGCCACTATTAAATGACCTCTCAGCTCTTAATTGGTATATGATTGATGAGCACAGCGATTCTTGGCAGTATCCCACCTACCTAGGTATTTTTGTAAGAGACAGGTAAACTCCTTTTGTTCTCTCATTTTTACAGGTACATGGGAATTGGGCTTTCGGCACAGGGTGTGAACATGAACAGACTACCAGGTATGTTTTGGTACTTATTACGTTTGATAAATCACTGACATTGGTTAATCATGTTTTTTAGCATGTGCTTGATCTTGATGGGAAGGTTCTGGTAATCAGCGTGACATCTCTGTTGTATCCATTATTGGAATTACGTACAGCTTGCAGCTAAAAAGTTTAGCTTTTACTGTACACTCGCTCCTACTACTTCCTTGAGCTCTTCATGTTATTTATAACATTATGTAGATTTGTTCTGGCAAATAAACACGTTTTAAAGTTTTCATCATGTTTCATGATAAAAATGAAGCTATAGTTTTCCTTTGTCTGAAAACCGAATTTCTGGCAGTAAGGGTGAGCTACTGTGATAAAAATTGTTTGTCAGACCCAGAGCGAACTCTCCTGCTGTCAGTTGCCATACTGTTACCTTCCCAACCTTACTAGTAAGGATGAGCAGCACGGTTTGAAGTTTGACTGCCCCGCTGAGCTGCACGCTCAGGGACACTGTCGTGTGAAGAATTGTCTGCTGTATCTCTGTGTAGGATGTACAGAGGTTTTGTGTGTGTGTCTGTACATGTTGGGTTTGAATGGATCTTTAAATGTTAAAAAAAACAACCCAAACTGATTTTTTTTTTTTTAATTATTACTGTGAGCCAAGTATAAATTGTGTTGAATTGACCTTAGAGTATCTGTATTCTCTTCCTTTCTCATTGGTACTTCCTCACCCAGTTGTTCCAGTAGAGGTCCTTATGGTGATGGCAAGTCGCAGTTACACCACGGCAATGAGTTGTTAGTGGGTGGCGTTAAGTTTATTTGGAGTGTGATTTAGGATGCATTGCAAACAATCATCAAAGATCTGCTAGTTGGTGTAACTGCAGTAATTTAGGGTATTTAATTTACTGAGAGATGTTTAATGTGGTGCCAGCTGAAGCTACTAGTCGATCAGCAGTATGGAAAATACTTTCAGATGAACCTGTAAGGCAGCAACTTGAGAGAAGAAGATTAAACCCACAACCTTTTACTCCTTAAATTCTTAAAGTTCTTGCGAATTCTTTCAGTTCCAATGTGCTTATACATAGGAAATTTTGCAATTTGTGTTGAAGATTATTCTTTATATTATTTTGTCTAGGCATTTAAGAGATGTTACAAAGATTTTTATGATGCCTGAAAGTTAACTCTTTTTCTGTGTGTTCTTTGTTTAGTTTTGAATTGCGGAGAGTGTGGACAGGTATTTTTAAATGAGCTCTGACTAAAGTTGCTTGCTGTGAATGTCACTGGGTTGTGAAACAGTATGAAGCTTCTTAACTGGTTCTGCAGCTTCTTCACCTGTGAAATTAGCACCGTATTTACATATATAACGATTTGCCTCTTGACTCTGATTTTTACCTGTATTGATAAATTTTTTTCCTTTTTTTAAAATTCTCCGGGGCAGCAAAGCTAGTGACAGCATAGTCTGGAGATTCTGTTACTATGCAGAGACTGCTTTCTGCTGAATAGTCACTGAGAGTAATCAGGGGTAGAAATGGGTTTCCCCAAAGGTGCGTTGTTTGGGTTTTTTTAGCCCAGATGAATTTGATTATAGAAAGTTTTGTAAGATGAAAGAGAGAACAGGAGAATCTTCACTGCTTTACTGTGACACGGCAGATCTGCATAGAGATTTTTAAATCTAAGCATTGTAGCTGATTGGTGTTGATCGTTCTGTGTGTTCGCCTGAAGAGGTAAATGTGTGATCGGAATTTGCATTACCTGTTATGTAGTACAAATGGAATTACCTGTTCAGCCCTTTTGAAAAAAGAAGTTGTCATTTTTTTGAATGAAACAGATTTATTAGGTAAGACATCTTAGAAAGCAGAAAGCTGTGCGTGGTAGTTAACTAGGAATTAACCTGGTTAGAGTATACTAACTGTGCATAGTTGTTCTGTTATTTCATAATAAAGGAAATGAATAAATGGCAAATGCTTTTGTTCTCTAGGTTGGGATAAACATTCATATGGTTACCATGGAGATGATGGACATTCGTTCTGTTCCTCTGGAACTGGACAGCCCTACGGCCCAACGTTTACTACGGGTGATGTCATCGGTTGTTGTGTCAACCTTATCAATAATACCTGCTTCTACACCAAGAATGGACACAGCTTAGGTATGGAGAAACGTTATCTTTACTGATAGCTTTCTGTCTGTAAGTCTGCTGCAGATCCAAAACTCTTTGTGTCAGGAGCCAAGTGTTTGAATAGGTCTTTCCTATTCAATTGACTCTGATTAAAGAATTGGAGAGAGTAATTTCTTGTGTGCTATTTGCACTAACATTCCTTGTGAGTTTGGAAGCATTTACCGTAGCATCTCATCCCACAGAACCTGCATTTACGCGCTCTGCACTAAATGCACAAATCAGACTTGATGTTCGTAAGGTAGTAGGTCATGAGAGAATCAGAGAAATGGAGTTCGGATATAGCTAAACCCCACTGCTGCCGTGTGGGGACACCCACCCTTCTCTAAAACCCTGCACTGGATGGGCGTCACTGTGAACATATGTTGGAGAACGGTAGCTTTTGGATTCCCAGGATGGAGCTGTGCGTAGTTGGGCTAAAGCCAGGAATTACACAAGTTGTGCTAAAATTAAATGCAGTAAATTTTTCTGGTGAATTTTAGTCTTAAGCCACACTGCAAGACAGTTTGGGGGTTTGAAGATGGCAGGAAGGGGTAGAGTTAAAATTTTTGATGCAATATATATAATAATTCTGTTATTGAATGCAATTAAATGAGCAGAGATACAGAGTGTAAATAAAAGGAAGAAAAATCTACTTCCGCTGTGAAGGAGAGAGCTAGGGCTTGGTAAGAGATCTTGGAATTCTGCTGAGGGGAGTGGGAAATTTCAAGGGATAAAGTTCAGGAAGAAAAAAGTGAGGTTTTCGTCATGGGTAGAAATGTGGTAAAGAAAAGAGAGGCCAGCCTGAAAAGAAAGGAGAGGTTGTGGAGACAGGGAGTCTTGAAGTTGCTGTTGAGTTTCCTCACCCTGACAAACATGGAAGGAAGGTTTGGAGAGTCGTAAGGGAAGGATGTGGTTTAAATTCTTGTCCTTGCCTCTCAGAACAAGGCTGCCTGTTTGTTTGCTCAGGCCCTGAGCAAACAGATCTAACTTTGGGAGCTCTCCTGCCCCTACTGAGAGCAGGGCTTCGGTGTCTCCAGAGGTCAGTTCCAAGTAGTCACTTCTGTGATCTGCTCTGTCATGATTTAGTGTTTCTTCTAAATGGAATGAGTCTACGTACCTGCACACTACCGCAGTGGGACACTGGAACCCCGCACTGAGTGGTTGGTTGTTGTGCCCTGTCTCAGGGTGTATGTCAAAGTGCAAGATAACGGGCTTGTGTTGTGTTAACCCTCATCTGTAACCGGGCTAAAGCTGACAAGTCTTACTTTATGCCCTTTTTGGAACTGGTAACGAGCGTGCCTGCAGGTAAGTTGAATCATGTTGTTGATCAGCTAAAGAGATGCAGCTTTTCTGACTACCCTTATGGAAGAGCTGAGAAGGGAGGAGCAGAGCTGCCTTGTTCCATGGAAGTCTTACAAAGCAGGCTGGAGTAGGCCGACTGTGGAACAACCCTCCAAGTGATTAAAATCTGTTTAAAGAGGAGAACAGAACGCCATAGGTGAGGAGAGGCTGGTAAAATGTCATCTGTCACAGCCAGAGTCTGACAAACACTTCATGGGTTATAGAAGGAAACCTGACAGCTGTTCTGCTCTCGTGGGCTTTGCTAGCTTGAATTTATGTCAGAGGAAAACTGATTCTATGTTTAGGGAAAAAGAAATTAGAACTTTTGGCTGTCTAGCTGAGTTGCTGCTGCTGGTTGTCCAGAATTCCTATACAACCATGACTTGGAGGACGTGGTGGTAATAGTTTAGAAGAAGAGAGGGTGTGAACCAGAACTAAATGAAATTATAGCTTTGAGATGTGATGGGAGGAAACAGATTCACTCTCTAAGTCATTCTTCTGTATCAAAAGGTGTGAGTAAGGAGTCCAGATGCTCCTGAGATTTGAAATCTTGATGAAGGATGGAGATGAAAAGCAGGGGGATAATTTAGGACAAGAGGGTAAAATCTTTATTTGAATCTTAAATTTGAAAAGGCAGTGATACAAAATAAGGGTTGGAAAGCATAAGTTCATTTGAATCATTATACACTTGCAAAAAAAATACAAATTTGAAGAAATACTTGCAACACGAAAGGATGTTAGTAAATACTGTTACTGTTTGGCTGTCAGAAGGTGATTTCCGGATGGCTGTTTAAGGGAGAGCTTCCACACTGCCCCCCTGAAGTTCCTGAAGTGTGAAGGTCAGGTTTTTCTCTAATCCTGAGACAGCAAAGACACTGCCTTGGTATTACAGGCAGATGGGGGCTTGCAGTTATATAACAAGAAATGGAGATACTCTGTTTGAAAATGAAACGCCCTGGCATGTATTAGAGTGAAACGTTTCCCAGGCTGGTGTGGACTCTGACAGGCACCTGCTGCTCACGTGAAGATAACGCGTACTTACGAAGAAAAATAATAGCAAACAAAAAAAGACGCTGTTAAATCCCAGTGTCACAGCATCAAGGCATGCAAGTGAAAGAATACCGTCAGCTGTTCTTATTTCTCCCCTTGATTTTAATCTGCAGCCAGATTTTTCACACTTTCCCTTTATTGCTGAAGCCATCAGTTGTGCTTAAGCATCATGGATGTCACCATGCTTAACTGCTTATTTCCGAGGTGGTTCGGGTGAGTTTTCTGAACGTTACACTGGGGCTAGAATCCAGACGTACGGAAACTAATGTCCATTTTTCTCTTCATTCCAGGCATCGCTTTCACAGATTTACCGGTAAGATAAGTACACTTTCAAACAGCTTTGCTTTGTATTATAAAGAGATGTTTCAGGTGTAACTTGCATTTACCTTGGAAATCCATGATTATCTTCTAACCAGTTTAATATCAGGGATTCCTTCTCATCATTTCAGTGGTGATTTGTTAATTGAAGCAGAAAGCGTTTTCTTTTTACACCGATCCTCGCAGGGGTTTCCCTTTCCAGGATTTTAACAGGCAGTTCTAGTGGAAGTTTAGCAGAAAATAACACATGCAAGAGGTTGTTACATCCTTTGCATGCATCCTTGGCATGCAGAGTCAAAGCTGTATTGAACACCAACACGGTGCACATGTGCACAGCTGTGGGTCATGGGCAGAAACGCTGCTGCCTTAAGCCATGGTCACTCTAACTCACACTTGATGCCTAATTTTCGTCTGGCCACTACTCCATTTTCGAAGGCCTCAGGAGGCAGGCACAGATGTTAAAAAATGAAGTCAATAACCCAGGGTGCATCTCAGCCCCACCACAGGGTTGGGCGCTTCGTGCAGCGAGCTGCTGCTGTCCCGGATCGGTGGGACGGCCGCAGGGCTCCTTGCTGGCATCGTACCGGCACAGGACCACTGGCACCGGGCTCCAGTGTCCTGCTGACCTGCGTATGGGTAACTTCGTACGGGTAGTGTTGGGTTTAGCACGCAGTTCTGTAGAGTGTGAACCATTCCACCACACCACCACTGATTGCAGTGTAAATCTGATGTAGGTATATCAGTAAATTAAACAACCAGCAATAAACCCCCACCCAAACCCCAACTGACGGTGTTGTCGCTGCTGAGTTGCATTTCAGAAAGTTACTTGAATCCCAACAGGCAGATCCTACTTTTCTCATACTTGGCATCTGCCCCATTTGCACGGAGACCTAATCTCTAAGCAGAAAATAAAACTGACGCTACAGTATGTAGTTTAAAGTCTTTTTTTAGATCCAAGTCCAGGAATTCACGAGAATTTCAATGCGCTGTTACAGTTCTTTTTAGGCGCCACACTTGGACTTTGAGGCTAATGAGTTCTCTATCCTGTCAGTTCTTACTGCTGAAATTCAGCGATGTTTTAAGTATTTCACCCCAAAAGGAAAATGGCCCACTTTGTAAGTTTAATTTTTGTTCTCTTTTTAAAAGAAACTTTAATCCTGGTCTTTAATTTTAAAATTGGTATTTAATACTTTGTAAAATTGAAACCAGAAGTTGTAAGCGTTAGGGCAGTTTAAAAAGTGCATTTTCTGACTAGTAGAGAATGATGAGTAAGGCTTGCTTTCTTCAAAATGAAAATGTTACAACTGCTGGGAATAAAATTAATCAGTTATTGTATTGCTGGATTGGTAGAAGTTGCTTTAGCTGCTGGACAGGTGTATTTGCTGCTTCACACTACTAGTAACAGTTGGGGGTATTGCTACAGAGATGAAAAAAAGTGGGGACTAGAATAAGAGGAAAAAACTAACGACAAATTTCTTGCAGCCAAACTTGTACCCTACGGTAGGGCTTCAAACACCAGGAGAGGTGGTGGATGCTAATTTTGGACAACACCCATTTGTGTTTGATATTGAAGACTATATGCGAGAGTGGAGAACCAAAATTCAAGCGCAGATTGACAGATTTCCGATAGGAGATCGGGAAGGAGAGTGGCAAACGATGATTCAGAAGTAAGACTCTGTGTATTGTTTGTTATTAATAATGGCATGATTTCAGAGGTCTTCAGGACATCGTGTGTATCGTCTGGTGCGAAAAATGGCATATTAAAAACCAGTGCAACACTTTAGTGTGTGTAATGAGCAAACAGAGAAGCTCAATTAGCAAGTTATATTTTAACTGAGCCTACCTTTGGGTGATGAAACATTTCTATTAACATTCATCATAAAAGACTGATACACCGTACAGAAAAACAATTAAAAAGCAGTGTTCTGAAGAAGATACTGGCTCTTAACGGAATTTTGTCTGACTTGTACAGAGATTTCTGAATTTCAAGCAGAATTCTTTAACTCAGTCTTTTTTTTTTTTTCTTTCTTCCCCAGAAGAGGGTTTTTACATTCAGGAAGTTCTTGGTTTCTTACCTGTTTTTAATGAGTGTTTCTGGGGCTTGTTTTTGTTTGTTTTTAGAATGGTATCATCTTACTTAGTTCACCATGGATACTGTGCAACAGCAGAGGCGTTCGCCAGATCCACAGACCAGACTGTGCTAGAAGAATTAGCTTCCATTAAAAATAGACAAAGTAAGGCTGGAAAGCATGTTACATCCTTTTTTCTCCCCCCTCCCTTAAACAAATATGACATAAAACTTGAGCACTGTGGTAGAATTTCCTTCCAGCACTGCTCTGTAGTACAGTTCTTCGCTGTCATGTAAAGTTCCACGTGTATGAAGAGCTGGTTCCTAATGCTTAGGGGCGCGGTAAATCACCCGTTGTCTTTCTCTTGAGTGGAAAATTGTGATTGGAATGTCTCTGACCGAGTGTTTGTGAGAGCCTAATGGTCAGTCACAAACAGGAGTGCAAGACTTGGTTCTTGACAAACGTTTAGACTTTTCCCTTTACTGTGAAAAAGGGCAGAGTTTAGGGAACGCTGTAGAAGTTAAATCAAACTCGAGTTGTCCTGCTCACAGGTGTGAGGGGCAGGCGGACGAGGAGAGCTCACAGCAGTTCACTTCTGACGAGCTGTGGTGGCGATGCCTGGCAGCCTGGTCGAACAGTGCCTTCCCCGGCCGTTCGCATCCCTCCTCCACGCACACGAGCGTTTGTGTGACCGCACAACGCGCCCCACGGGAAATGGCTCTGGCTGAAAAATGACCCTTTCGCTGGGCTGTTTTTCACGTGAATCAATTCCTCTGATGGTGGGTAGAGCCGCGAGGCTCCGTGCCGGGCTACAGCTACAGACGCGCCATCTAAAGCAGGGGCAGGCGTGACAAGGTTTGGTCACTTGTAACCTGGCTGGGAGTATGTCTGTGGGCCAGAGCACCTCCAGTTCGGAATTCGTCAGAATTGAACCTGTGGGAGCGGGATGCAATTTGGATGGTTTTGGGCGACAGTGCTTCGGTATGTGCTTGTTTACAAAGGTGCAAAAATGAGGAAAAATCGCAGAAGAGTGTCATCAATCTTATTCTGGCTCCAAATTTGCAAATATTGACTACAAAGTAATTGTAAGCTGGCCATAAGCAAAAATACTGAGTACTCAGATATATGTAGGTGGAGTTTTCCTACTGACCGTTTTAAGGAAGCATGATCTATCTTTACGCTAATATTTTTTTTCTAAGAGGAAAAAACCTTGTTGATTGATGGTTGCAGTGTCTTTGAATCGTTGATTTCCATGTGTTCATCCGTAAGCTGTCTGTTGAACTGATGTTGGTTTTGGTGAACAGAAATTCAGAAATTGCTTTTGGCAGGGTGAGTGGAGAAGCCATTGAAACAACATAACAGCTGTATCCAAGTTTACTAGAAAAAAATCCTAATCTCTTATTTGTTTTTTGGTGAACAGGAATTCAGAAATTGGTTTTAGCAGGAAGAATGGGAGAAGCCATTGAAACAACACAACAGTTGTATCCAAGTTTACTAGAAAGAAATCCTAATCTCTTATTTGCATTAAAGTGAGTCTTCAAATTATACAGATGTGTGTTTATAGATGGCACAGTACCTTCTGAGACAAGACAGTTGCTCATTTAAAGCTTTCACAGACATTTAAACAACGTTAAGCAGCGTTTTTAGAAATGTGTCTAGTTCACTTCTTCAATGCTATGTTGTTTGCTGCCTGTTTAGCTAGGTTTTGTCATCAAGGGTCTGTTTTGCAGCGTGACTCACACCACACTGTAGGCTTGTTCTCAAAGTTCTGTCAATTTTATAATCAATTTTAATCAGTTTGGGTGTCAAATAAAACTTAAAATGTAAATTCAAGAAGGTTATAGGAGACCTGGTGGTGTAGGTTGGTCTGGTCCTCCAAAGGGATGCCTGTCTTTCAAGAGCAGTTTCACTGTGCTGTTTCACTCTGTGTCGCTCCGCTGGAAGGCTCTGGCTCCTGCTGTGGAAATGCCGTAATCCCAAAGAGTTCTCTGGGCTTCCCAGGCACACAATAGTCACCTTCATTCTGGCATTTTCGCTGGCCAGCTGCGCTGGTCCTCCACAATTTCGTATCGCATTGTGGTGTTTGAATGCGGAAAAAATCTGCTATCTCCTCTAAGGACAAAGCACTTCAATTTTGATGTTAAGTAGCTTGGAATGTGTTTGAAGTCTGTCACGCTCAAGGGCTGAACAGAATTCACGTGATAGCGCTGCAGACTCACCACAGAATTCACAAAACACCAACGATGCGGTGAAAGGCTTCACTCGGTAACGTCAGTTGTAGGTTACCTTTTTCTTGATCTGTCTGTCTAAATTCTGCCTGTTCTGTTGAGCCTGTC
>NW_010397757.1:2725-10273 GCF_000710305.1 Buceros rhinoceros silvestris | reverse complement strand
CCCGCTCTTCTGATCTTCCTTAGAGCCCAGAGCAAAACCTCCTTATCTAAAGTACAATTGATTCAGAGCAGCAGCCTCTAAGGGGAAGGTTTGTATGTGAGTTTGCTTTTCAAACTGTTTCCTAGTGCAGGTGTTTAATGTTAAGAGTTACAGTTCAGCACCGACTGTTGCTGGCAGTCAAACCACATTCTCATTTGAGAGAAATGACAGGCGTGACGTGTAACTGCACACCCTGCTCAGGCTGTAACCTTGCCCCTGCCGATAAAACGAAACGGCTAAACCGAGAAGATAGCGTTTGTTCTCTAAACTTTGAGGACGTAGAGACAGAGTCTGTTCTCCTCCCTCACAAATTTTGTGATGGCGTAGGTTTGGCTCAGAGATGATTGGGCTCCCGACATCCAGCATTATTGTGAGTCAGACTTGTACGTTTAACGCTAAAATGAAATCGTTGCTGTCGTTGGTAATCGAAATGTGTAAATCGTCTGATGAGCTTAACTCTCCTGCCTTTTGTTTAGGGTGCGCCAGTTCATCGAGATGGTGAATGGTACCGACAGCGAGGTGCGGTGTTTGGGAGGCCACAGCCCGAAATCTCAAGACAGTTACCCCGTTAGTCCCCGGTCGTTCAGCAGCCCCAGCATGAGCCCCAGCCACGGGATGAACATCCACAGTTTGGCAGCAGGCAAAGGGAGCAGCACGCACTTCTCGGGTAAGTTGAGGTGGGGGATACACCGCGTGGCTTTGGCTACACCACACCACGCACGTTTGGGGGGGTTTTGTAGTCGCATGTCAGCAGAAGCTGCAAATACTCCCAGACCAGCAATTTGTTTTATTTAAAATGCTTTATATAAAAGTGTAGCTTTAATGATTAAAATATGTGGTTCTCAGTCACTGGTGAAGCAGAAAGTGTACAAATAGAATAAAATGATCGTTTTTTGCACGTGCTTTTGGTTTCACTGGGGGTTTGCCACTGCTTTCTAGGAAATGCTGCCTTCTGGGAGGAGGAACATTCTGATGCAATCTTCTGCTGTCCTTTCAGTGGTGGTTTATGTCCAGAGAAATGGGGCACGTTAAAACAGTACGTGAATGTGTCCCCTCTGACCCCAAGGCTCTGGAGGTAGCAGGGGCCATCAGCTTTCACTGCTCTTTGTGCTTAAATCCAAACCCGAGCTGGCTCGAGGCTTTTTATGTTTTGGTTTGTTTTTCTCTTGGTGGATGGGAGTAGGAAGCCAGTGTAGTCCGGCCACCAGAAACCCGCCGCCCTTGGAAAGGCGGCAGCTTTGCTTGTCTTCCCTCGGTGTCTGGACTGTGCTACCATTGTGTGAGGGAAGGTCTGCTCCCGTTTTGTTTGTCCCCAGGTGGTTATCGGGTTGTAGTGTAGAAAGTTCCTCTGACTTCCTCACTGTGACAGCAGAGGCACCAGTTCATGAGCAGGTTGATGAATGTGATTATTCGAATGGAGGTTTGGGATTCCTGAATGGCAGCAACTGTTTTGTTTGTCATAAGCCCTTCCTGTGATCTCCTGTTCATCATCCTGTTTGTCATAAGCCCTTCCTGTTCATCTCTCAGAAGATACCAGGGAGTTCCCGCTTTTGGGGCTTAATAGAGCCGGCAATTACATGTTTGCTTCCAGCAGTATTTTGGTGATTGTGTTTAGAAGGGTCAGAGGAGATTTTAGCCAGATGTCGTAATTTCACAGCATGGTGTAATTTTATTCAGCAAAGCACAATATTAACAATTAAAATAATTACATGGGGAAGGAGGGAGATTGTACTGAAGTGATGCAATGTGTAAAGGATTCTCAGCATGGAATCGTACTGCGTATTTATGGAGAATTACGTGGCTAGGAATTAGCAGGATGCAGGCCTGCTTCCATCCTTCACGATCGCAGGGGCCTGCAGAAGATGTCTGGCTCTTTCAGAAACAGCATATTGCTTCTAAAAAACAATTCTACGCTGAGGCAGTTTTACTGGTGTACAGACACAACTGGAAAACCTGCTCACGTGTGTCTGTTAGTGCCTGTGCAGTAACGCTGAACTTCTGCACGGCAGAAGCCTTCAAGGTTCAAACACCTGAAACAGAGGCGAAGTGTTTGGGTCGGTTTGTTTGGCAAGCGTGGCGTTTACTGGTGAGGGACGATTAAGCTTCTCTAAATCAGTACTTGCAAGTTTGTAGATGATTTACAGTTATTAAAACTTTCTTTCAGGGTTTGAAAGTAGTTGCAGTAACGGAGTAATATCAAATAAAGCGCATCAATCTTACTGTCACAGTAAACACACGACCACCAGCTTGAATGTACCAGAGCTCAACAACATCAATGTATCGAGATCACAGCAGGTGAACAGCTATTCCAGGTGAGTCACCTCCCCGGGCTTCTACCTGAACCTCGAGGCTTGTGTCGTCCGCGTACTTGTGTTGCAGAGAAGAGCTTGCAGTGGGAGTTGATGGGGCTTCAACTTCTCGAGCTTAAAAGGCCGTTTTCTCCTGTTCGGTTAAAGAAATGCGATGGGCAAAAATGGATTGCCTTGTTCTAGCTGTTTGTGGTCAGGTTTGAAGTTGGCCAGCGAGGGTTAAGTAGCTCTCTGGCACTTGGGATTTGAATTTAAGGCGCTGACAGTGATTTAAGCACGTTGCCTGTAAGTAACGAAGTACCTGGAGGACTGATGTAGCGCACAACAGGGCGTGGCTGTTTTGTCCCAGATAGACCCCGCAAGCGACCAGCTGGGGTGTGATGATGTGGCAGTGACAACAAAAAGTATTGCAGTTGGGCAGTGATCTCTGGGGTGGGGGAAAGCACGAGTGGCAGTTTATTTTTTAACTTCGTGATTTGTGTTTGCGTCAGCAGTTTCCTCTGCCAAAAGGCCTGGCAGTGCCCAGGCAACTCCGAGAGCCTTCCCAGGAGGGAGACAGTTCCTTGGCCACGGCGTTGCCCGGTCACAGGGGCCTTTTGGCTTCCCTCCTCAAAGGAAGCCGAGGGGTTTTGGTTGCTGAGAAGCAAGATACCAAACTCCTATGCTGAATCTTTTGGGTCTTGAGAGAGGTTTTCGGTTGTCATTCTCTGTGACGAAACAGCACGGGCGGGGGTGTGACCGTCAGCCCGGCTCAGTCTCCAGAGCCCCGCTGGGGTTCCCTAAAAGTGCTTCTGCAACTCGCTGCGAGCAGAGTCGCGAGGAGTGCACGCTCTGAACGTGCCCCTGAGCCGTGTCTTGGTTTACTCAGCGTTTGCTTTGGGTCTTTATTCTCTCCCCTGTCATTCCACCGGCAGTCAGTGAGGGAGCGAGGCGTTTCTGATAGAATTATTTGAAGTGGGAACAGTGTATTTCCTCAGTGCATTTTCTCCTGCTCTTATGTATGTACAGACACGTAACGGAGGCGAGAAGGTTTTGGTGCGTCTTCAAAAAGCATTAGACCGTTACTCCTGAACAGTGGTGGACAGGTTTAACTCTTCAGCATCTGAAAATGTTATTTTACCGATTGCTGATGTTGGTGGAGAGACCCTCTAAAAAAACCGCAGCGATATTTACAAGCAGCTCTTCAGGGCTGTGCTGAAGTTGTGAAGAAGGTAACCCGAAGTGCTTCCATACGAGTAACCCTTCCCTTTCTTCCTCTCTTTTCAGCAATGATGTAGACATGGAAACTGATCACTACTCCAATGGGGTTGCTGAGACTTCCTCCAATGGCTTCCTAAATGGTAGTTCTAAACATGATCACGAAATGGAAGAATGTGACACAGAAATGGGTCTGCAGTGATATTTCTTACATTTTTATTAAGTGATGGCAACAAGGTTATGTTTTTACTTGCAATGCTTCCCACCTTGAAAACGAGGGGCGTTAGCTCCATTCTTAGTTCTGTCTGTCTGTGCTGTTGCGGGGTGTAAATGGTCTGTAACCGCTCACGTAGGTGGTCCCGGGTCGGTGTGAGCGCCGGGGAAACTGCGAACTCGTGGCTACCAAAGTACCTTTGAGACCACACGCCCTGCTGTGCCGCTGCCTGGACTGGGGCTGGCAGGCTGCTCCTCCCTCCTCCCGTAGTGCTCCGGCCCCTCGCGGCTCCTGCGGCACCTGGGCACTCAGCGGTTGAAATTCCAGCTTGCTGAGGAGCACAAAGTGCTGGTGTTAAATGCCCGCAAACACGCTGTGCTGGGGACGGGAGGTGTCGTTGACAATCCAACCAGAACGTGTTCCACCAAGGGAATACCCTGTTTTACATAGCTGTGGTCTAAAAAATCACGTGGTTTTACTTAACCGGCTTTATGCTGTGGACGGCGGTGTCAAACCGGTGTTGAAATGCGCCGCCGGTGGCTGGGACACCATGGAAAGATGCCGTTTGCTGGGCCAGTTCCGGTGTAACCGTCCCTGTCCAGTAAAGGCAGGCAGGTCCCCCCAGCGCACAGGGGCTGGGGGCAGGACAGCGGAGGAATCCAGGTGTGAGGCAGCTGCACGGGGCACAGAGGTTTTTAAACGCAGCTGTTTTCTGCCTTTGGGAAGCGCTGTCCTGGGCTGGGCTGCAGCCAGCAACAGCCGCCCCTGCCTGAAGGCTGGGGGGTGCTTCACCTTTGCACCAGGCAGCTGGGGCTCCTCGGCCTCCCTCGCTCACTCCCCACACGTGGGGTCTGGCGGTGCTTTTCTGTAGTGTTTGTACCTTCCCCGTAGTGCTGCGTGTGCGGTGTTAAGCAGGCACAATTTTTCCAGAGGTGATAGGCTCACATCTAAGAAAAAAGGCAGTGGTGACTCACAGCCCCTTGTTGGAAGCAGTGGTCAGCACACCCCGCTGGATAGCAGTGTCAGGGCGGGAGGGCAGGACGGGGGCGTAACCACAGCTGATTCAAAACCTGTTTTCCTTGATGAAAAAAGGCAGGGGATGGATAAATGCTGCGTCCAGTTTTCCTTTTTGCAGGTGGCTTTAGCTGTAAATGGAAAGGCAGAACTTTGAGAGAAGCCAAGGGTTGATTCCACTGCTCGTTAGCTGTGTTAATCCCGTTTGAGGTTGGTAGTGCTGGGCAATACAGTAGCACACAGTGAGGAGATGGATCGTGGTGATCTGCCCGAGGCCTCAGATGTCCAAATTCCTCAGCTAATGTATCCCAGGGGGAGCGTGAACGGTCTCAGTGATGGCCCCGTAGCACGGCTGCATCCAGCGGTGGTGGCTGTCCTCTGTGGGTGGTGATGGTGATGACAGTATCGTTCTTGCAGAGGTAGATTCGAGTCAGTTACGACGTCAGCTCTGTGGCGGCAGCCAAGCGGCGATTGAAAGAATGATCCATTTTGGAAGAGATCTGCAAGCAATGAGCGAGCAGCTGAGAAGAGAATGCGGCAAAAACACGGCGAACAAGAAAATGCTGAAGGTAGGTTGAATCTCAGGCTTGTGGCGGTCAGGACGTGACACTGCCAGCTTCAGCTCTGGGGGGGTGTTGTTGGTTTCTTTGGTTTGTTTCCCCTGAGAGCAGGGTCCCGGTCGGCTGTTGGGGTCGCGGTGTCTGTCTTGTGTGGCACAACGAGGGTTGATGGAGGTGCCCAGCCTGTGCTCTGTGTCAACGAGTCTGCCTGGACTTTTGAGGCAGCCCTGTGGCTGCCTGTGGCCCTCGGCGGGTGCAGGGGACAGGCGTGTCAAGTCGGCAGGAGCAGACTGTCACCGGGCGCTGAAGTAAACAAAGCCCGTCTTTCCACAGGACGCCTTCAGTTTACTGGCGTACTCGGACCCCTGGAGCAGCCCGGTGGGCAACCAGCTCGACCCGATCCAGAGAGAGCCCGTGTGCTCCGTGCTGAACAGTGCAATACTGGGTAAGGGCGGGCCGAGGGGCCCCTCCGGCCCGGCGGCGCCGCGGCACGGTGTTCGGAAGAGGAGGGGGCGGTTCTGAGGGGGCGTCAGGCTGACGGGTGCTGTGGGCTCTGCTGTGCAAAGCAGAATGGGCCCGTCCCACCGTGGCGCTGGGGCAGTTTGAAAAGGGTCCATCTCGCTGCCGGAGCAAACAAGGGACCAGAGGAATTTGGGAGTAGGTGATGTCAGCAAGCTCCTCCCCAAGCGATCCGTGCGCCGCCCTGAAGGCAGCAGGTGTTTTTAACTGCCGCCGCGCTTCTCTTTCAGAGACTCACAACCTGCCAAAGCAACCGCCGCTTGCCCTGGCCATGGGACAGGCGTCCCAGTGTCTGGGGCTGATGGCACGGTCGGGCATCGGCTCCTGCGCGTTCGCCACGGTGGAAGACTACCTCCACTAGCTATGCACTCGAGACGGGGACGGCCCCTCCGCCAGGCACAGTGACCAGCTCTGCTGACTGGAATTTGGGATTTTAATTACGTACTAAGGACAAGTCTGTCGCTTTATGTTGCTTCCTAGTTTACAGCATGATGCAAATGATTTCTAACTTAGCGTTAGGAGAAAATGTCCATCTTGGAACCTCTTCGACAACTAAGAGCCGAAACCATCACCGATACTGTCAGCCACCCACATTGACGAGTACCGACCCCCGAAACGATTGTCCACCACACACCAAAAATCCCGCTCCCCCGCGGTGGGATGGGTGCCGTAAGCGCCGGGCAGGACTCACCAGCCTCCGCCCCGTTGTGACGTAGTCCAGTCCGTGTGATCTGCAGCCCCTGCCGGTGTGGGTATCTCGTGTTGGTGGGAGAAATGGTATTTTTTAATGTGTACTGTAAAACTTGAATTACTCAGGAGCTGAGTGAAGATGTTCGTTGCTACTTACAATCCCGACCTGTTGATCTTAGTAGGGTTTTTTTTGTTTTAACATGGTCTTTTCAACTTTGTTTCCTCGTTTAACTACCGAGAGCCTCTGTTGTGTAGCCTCACCAGTTTAACTGTTGTATTATAACAGTATTACATGTCAACACCGTGTGGTTATGACCTATTTATATAAAAACCAAATATTTAGTCAATTTACAGTCTTAATTTAATCTTTGTACACCTTGCATTTTTAAAAGTGCTTCAATAGTACTATACTGCAATAAACTGTAGTGAGATCACGATGGACCAGCCGTTACACGCTGACTTTGACGCGCATGGCCGTGCAGGGGACTTGTCCGCTCCGAGGCCTGGGGGCGGCAGGTCTGGCCTGGAGCAGCAGGGTTCAGACCCCTGGCCCCGCGCAGAGCGGGGGCATGAAGGGGAGCGTGGCCAGTGCTCCCCGAACACGGGGGAGAACCCCCTTCTTCCCTGGCTGGGGCCAGGACGCAGCCCTTGGGCAGCGCGCGACAGCGGTGAGAAAGGCGGCACCCAGAGCAGGAGGTACAAGGCGGTTTGTCTTTATTCGCAGCAGAGGAGCTGCCCCATGGCGGCAGTGCTGTGGGCCTGCAGGTGGCCCCAGCTGGGCTGGGCCACAAGGGAGGAGCCCCAGGGTCTGCCCTGGCCCAGCTGTTTCCCCACTGCTCCCGAAAGGGGGGGAAGGCAGCGGGGCTCAGGGCAGGCCCTGCCGGGAGGAGGGGGGAGGAGACGAACGGTCCAGCGCCAGGCCCCAGCATTCAGCCTCGTCCTTCGCGCTGGGCCGAGAGCCAGCGGCGGGTGAGCCGGGCGGCTGCCAGCTTCTGCTGCTGCCCTG
>NW_010397757.1:2323-2607 GCF_000710305.1 Buceros rhinoceros silvestris | reverse complement strand
CTGCCCTGCGAAGGGAACCCCCTCAGCTGGGGACGGGGCGGGGGGACACACACAAGCACACACCTGTGTCTGTCTGCGTGTTGGTCAGCCCCTGTCCATCCCCGTCCATCTGTCTGGTCACATGTTTCTGTCCATGGCTCTTGTCTTCATGGTCTGTCTGCCTCTGTGTCCCTCTGTCCATCTATGTCCATCTGTCTGCGTGTCTGCCTGTCTCCCTGTCCATCCAGCAGTGTGTCCGTCTATCTGTGTCCATCGGCTGCTATTTTTCTGCTCTACAGACACTT
>NW_010397757.1:1582-2164 GCF_000710305.1 Buceros rhinoceros silvestris | reverse complement strand
CCCCTCTCCCCTTCCCCTGCTCCCCTCCCTGCAGCTCCCCAGCTCTGGGCACACTCCACACTCAATTCCACACCCACCCGGAACTATGAAACAGCCTGTGGACAGGGAACAGCTTCTTTCTGTGATAAAAATGTGTCCTTCAACCCCCACCTCCATCAACAGGCCCCTGCTGGGACCTTTTATACTCACCCCACGACTTGTCCACAAACTGCACAGCAGCTTTTTTCACCGGGTTCTTCTTATTTTCCAGGGAGAAATAGTCATTTGCTGAAAGAGCGCAGAGTGTTAGTCACGGGGTGTCACCTGGACAACCCTGCCCCAGGAGCAGCGCTCACCCTGGGCCCGGTTGGTGCCTGGTCCGTATAGCTGAGCCCTCACAAAGTCTCTGGCGAGCTGCTGGTGGAGACCGGTTATGCTCTGCTCTTTCAGGCACACGGCTGTGTAGTTTCCTGTCGACTTGGTGCTAGAGAGAGAAAGGGGTCACACCCTGCGGCAGTGCTGGAGTCCAGAACGGAACAGACCCATGGGCGGCAGCGCTCTGCTCCGTCACCACAGCAGCAGCAGAGACTGGGAGCAGTAGGA
>NW_010397757.1:923-1437 GCF_000710305.1 Buceros rhinoceros silvestris | reverse complement strand
GAGAAAA
This sequence comes from Buceros rhinoceros silvestris, assembly GCF_000710305.1. Taxonomy (NCBI): domain Eukaryota; kingdom Metazoa; phylum Chordata; class Aves; order Bucerotiformes; family Bucerotidae; genus Buceros; species Buceros rhinoceros. The sequence goes on along the minus strand of NW_010397757.1, from coordinate 1,430 downwards.
AAAAAAAAAAAAAAAAAAAGAGGCAGGACGCAGATGCTCCACCTTCCTTCATGCCTCGACACACGTCCATGCGTGTGCGCGCGCACGCACACACACACACACACACTTCAAAGCATACACATTTTAGGCACCGTAATATTGTTTCAACCAGAGGAAGAGGCGGGGGGACACCAAGTGCAGCTGTGCTGTCCCCGCCTCCAGCAGCAGCAGTGGGGACAGACAGACCGACAGCCTGGGTATCCTTCTCCCAGCATACCTGGCATGCTTTTTTCCCTTGTCTTTCTTCACCTGCCTTTGGGCTTGACTCTGCTTCGCAGCCCCCGCTCCTTGGCCTTTACCTGAAATAAATTCAGTAGCAGACAAAACCAAACCATTACGGGTCAAGAGCTGTAAATGAGAGGAACGAAGGAGCTGGGCTGTGACAGCCACGCTGTCCTTAGTGAACCCCGACAGGCAGGAGCCAGCAAGCGCTGCCCACAGAGAGGGGCTGTGCCAGGGAGGGGGGGC
>NW_010397757.1:531-770 GCF_000710305.1 Buceros rhinoceros silvestris | reverse complement strand
AGAGCTGGGGCCACCCACAACCTCCCCCCCGCCCCGCCCTGGCCAGCTGCCCCCTTCCTGGCCCCCTGCAATGCAAACTGCATGAGACAAGAGCAGAGAGGCGAGGAGCCCAGCCCCAGCTTCATACCATTTTGGTATGAGGAGACCGAGCACTCAGAGCATCACCCCGAGTTTGCCCCTCGTTTAGGCCAATAGGGTGTTTTTTTTTTTTTTTTTTTTGGAAAAAACAGGAAAAAAAG
>NW_010397757.1:0-392 GCF_000710305.1 Buceros rhinoceros silvestris | reverse complement strand
TTAGGAAAAACCAGTAATAGAAGAAAGGAAAAGCAGCAGCAGCAGCTACAGCATTATGTGAGCTGCAGATGAGAGACTTTTGGTTAAAACACGTTTTGGTTAAAACACGTTTTTTTCCCCTGTCAAGTACTTTGCAGTGCAGCTGTAGAGGGCAGAGCCATGAATGCGCCAGACTCCTGATCCTCTAGTTCAGAATCTGAAAGCTGTCACCTAACTCATCACGTATTAAACCACCGTGTCACAGGCAAAGTCTCCAGAGGCTTAACAACTGTCTCCAGGAACAGCCTGAGAACACCCCAGTCGCTCCATCCCTGCAGGCAATCCTGGCTGCTCCCACCCTCACGCTGGCCCGGCAGTTCCCTCAGCACCTGCCACGGCTCTGACTGACACCG
>NW_010397756.1:2279-2493 GCF_000710305.1 Buceros rhinoceros silvestris | reverse complement strand
ATGGGCTGGAGCCCATCTTCACAATGCCCAGCCTCAGCACAGAAGGTGCCACCACGGCCATCTTGGGAGGGGGTGATGGTGGTGGGGACAGTGGGGACGCATCTCTGCCACCGTGCCACAGCCTGGGGCGGATGGAGAGTTGGTGGCCACCAACTGGTTCTTTGCTTTCCAGTGCGAAGGGACATCTGGGACGCGGGGGCTGGCCATGTCCCAG
>NW_010397756.1:1218-1575 GCF_000710305.1 Buceros rhinoceros silvestris | reverse complement strand
TTGAGCACCTTTGTCCTGCTCGGGTGTGTTTTCCAGGCCACAAGGAGCTGGAGCCCCTCAAATACTCCAAGGTAGCTGCAGCCGTCTCCATGTCCTGGCGGAAGGTGGAGGTCTGCATTGAGGGCACCACGTCCCTCCTCTCCCACTGCCTGGCCAAGGGGCAGAATGTTGCCCTGGTCGTCAGGGACGTTGGGGTGCTGCTCATTGAACGCACCAAGGTACAGATGAGGTTCTACCACAACTTGGCGGAGAAAATCACCGGCAAGAAGCTCCAGCAAGGGGCTCGGATCAAGATGAGCTTTACGGGCGGACCCCAAGCAGCTCCCTGGCACTTGCCCCGGTTGCCCCTCGGCCCCT
>NW_010397756.1:0-951 GCF_000710305.1 Buceros rhinoceros silvestris | reverse complement strand
GTATCCCGTTGGCCGGTTGGTGGCTTTCTCCCCCGTTCACTCCGTCGGGGCTGAGGTTGCTGCCGCCAGCAGCTCTGGTGGGACCAAGGGAGGTCTTGAGGCCACCCACGTTCTTCCCATCATCTCCAGGGCTTGTCTGAGGGGTTGACACTGTTTCCCAGGAGGGTCCCCAGGTATCCCGTTGGCCGGTTGGTGGCTTTCTCCCCCGTTCACTCCGTCGGGGCTGAGGTTGCTGCCGCCAGCAGCTCTGGTGGGACCAAGGGAGGTCTTGAGGCCACCCACGTTCTTCCCATCATCTCCAGGGCTTGTCTGAGGGGTTGACACTGTTTCCCAGGAGGGTCCCCAGGGCTTGGGAACCCAGTGGGACCAAACACCCCGTGGTGGCAGCCAAGGGCTGGTGGCTGCTGCCAGCAGCTCTGGTGGCAAGCAAGGGAGGTCTTGAGGCCACTCACGTTCTTCCCATCATCTCCAGGGCCTGTCTGAGGGGTTGACCCCGTTTCCCAGGAGGGTCCCCAGGCCTTGGGAACCCAATGGGGCCAAACACCCTCATGGGGGCAGCCAAGGGCTGGTGGTGCCATCAGGTCACACTGGTGTCACCTCTTTGTCCCCAGGTTTAAGCTGAGCTTCATGCCCAAACTGCCACCCCAGGAGCTTCCGCCATCTTTGAAGCGAAGGAGGGCAAGAAAAGCAGCTCCTGCTCCCAAGAAAGGAGAGAATGAAGCTCCTGGGAGGGCTTCAAGTCAAGGTAAGCCCCAGCGACAAGGGTGCGAAGGCTCCAGCCTCGTACCTGCCGGTGCGGCCTCTTCTGCTGACACCTCCCGGGTGGTTGGGAAGAGGCCCGAGCACCTTGGTGTGTACCCACAAGGCTCTTCTGAACGGGAGGGTTTGGACCTAGAGTCTCCTTTCTGGACCTAGAGTCTAGCCTTTCTGGAAGCTCATCAGAAAGCTGCG
>NW_010397755.1:0-203 GCF_000710305.1 Buceros rhinoceros silvestris | reverse complement strand
CAACCTCCGAACACCCTCGTGGGGGCCACCGAGGTCCCACCATGGTCCCACCATTGTCCCACCACGGTCCCGCCAACGTTCCACCAGAGTTCCACCATGGTCCCACCGTGGTGCCACCAAAGTCCCACCATGGTCCCACCAAGGCCACCCAAGTGTCTCCTCCTGCCCCACCGTCCCCAGGGTTGTGGCTCCACCCCCCCCCC
>NW_010397754.1:489-793 GCF_000710305.1 Buceros rhinoceros silvestris | reverse complement strand
GGGCAGGCGCAGAGGACCGTCTCATCGAGGGTGAAGCGGCACCAGGAGCCCGGCGCAGCGGCTCAGCCCACTCCTGGCTGGGGAGGAGCAGTGATGAGGGGGGCAGAGCTCCCACGCGGGGCCGGGCTTCACAGAGTGCCGAGATCATCGCTGGCAGATGCACCTTCCCCTGGGCTCCGAAATCTCTGTCAGCAAGCAGAAAGCAACTGGAAGGGGAGGGAAAAAAAGACCAAAAGAAAGGCCGTGTTTGAAATATGCTTTGTTTTCTTCCACAAACTCCAGGATCTCGTCCAGCGTGGAAGCA
>NW_010397754.1:0-295 GCF_000710305.1 Buceros rhinoceros silvestris | reverse complement strand
GGCATTAGTTGCAGAAGAAAACACTCTTTTTCGTATGTTCCTCCGAGGTTTTAACACTGCCTTTAGCCCCCACTTTTGGCACGCAGGGAGGAGGTCACAGGTAGTGCTCTCCCAGCCAAGCAAAACAAGCCCTGGCTCAGCAGCCCCTCTCATTAACCCTTCCCAGCCCGCACAGGGGGTGTTCCCCCACCTCCTGTGCCCCCTCCAGCATGCTGTCCCTGGTGTGGTGGCTCAAGGACCTGCACCCTCACCTGGGTGGCACCTCCCTCTGCCTGATACAGGGCCAGAGCACCGC
>NW_010397753.1:5534-10925 GCF_000710305.1 Buceros rhinoceros silvestris | reverse complement strand
TGGCTGGCGGGGTTCCTGCGCGCCTTACTGCCGTGGTTTCTCCGGGACGGTGTTTGCTGAGGCACCGGCGTCTGCCGGACCGCGGTACCGCTGTCCTTCCTTCCCGTGACTGTCGGAATGACCCGGTGTCAGGGCAGCCTTCTGCCGTGTGACGTGTGAAATGGAACAGCGAGTATCAGACGTGTTCTGATGTGCTCTGCCATGTTTTCATGTCTCCTTGCAAAATCTCCACTCCGGGGCCTGACGGATTCAGGAAGAAATGCAGTCAGGGTTATCAAAAAGGGGTCGCTTATTTTTAGACGTGCAGCCTTCTTCTTTCCTCCCTGCTGCAGGGAGAAGTTGGGCAAACATTTGGGTGCCCTTGAGCAGCTGTCCAAGGGCACGGGTCGAGGAGCAGGTGAGGTCCCTGCTCCAGAGCCACAGCAGGATGGGGAGGGCACCGCTGGGCTGTGTCGCATCCTGTGCAGCCCCATGTCTGCCAACACTGCTCTTGAGGGGCATCTGCCTGGCCTCTTCTCTAGTCTACAGAGCCAGTTCGCGTGGCACATCCAGTCCAGTGCTCAGCTGCCCATGGGTCAGCCCTCCTGCTGCCCAACCTCAGGCTGCAGTGCTGCTGCTCCAGCACACAGGTCCAGCACTTCCCTCCTCTTCATCAGGCCAGGAAGGAAGGCTCTGCTGTGTCAACAGGACAGATGGGTGTGCCAGGCCTTAAGCAGGTGATGGCTCTTTGTGTTCTGGTGCTATTTCTTAGTACAGCTTTAATCAAAAGTGAAGCTGGATGACTTACAAATGATGCAGAATCATCAGCGATTAATGCATCGGGCAGGGCTTCACTGTGGCAGCTCTTCCTGGAGAGCCCAGCAGGGTGTTAGAGATCTTGGCTTTACAGGAGCGTTTTAATAGTTGGCTTCAGGCAGTGTGTTTTTTGGAGCCCTTGCACCCACAGATCTTTATGACAACAGCTCTGGCATAAAATGGCTCTGACCTCAGCTGCAGAGCAGGCTGGAGGGTATTAGGCTTGATGTGGGGATCATATGCCAAGTGTTCTGCAGTGTGAGCTGTCCTTCGGAGATCCTAATGACTTTCAGTGAGGTCTTGTCTTGTGTATCCTTGGTATTAAACATTGCCCTGTGTTTACAGGGTGAACTTCTCTAGTTTCGACTTCTGAAACTTCTTGTCCTGTCTCTTCTTGCCAGGTGTGAAAATCCTGTGTGCTCAGAAATGTCTCTTCGGCAGTGTGCTGACTGCAGACTGACCACTTATTTCTCCAGTGACAAGCTGCAGCCGGGACACTGTCGGGTCTCGCTGTCGTGCAGGTTCTGACCTGCTTGCCTGGAGCCTGCGCAAGGCATGTTCGCTCTGCGCGAGGTCTGAGCACTGACTAGCCATGTACGCTGCAGCTCCGCCATGCCCCCATGTCCCTTTGCACTCCCCTCTCTCCCTTTGGGACATTTGGGGATGGCACTGGGTAGGACAGCAGATTGTGCTGGCTTTGAGTGTACTGTCTGCAGTTTGGTACCATGGTGGTGTCCCCCTGGGATGCCACTGCTGCCAGTGAGCGAAGGTCCCTCTGTGGGGCCTGGGCGAGCTCCATCGCAGTATGGTTCAGGCAATACCGCCAGACCAGTGCAGACCCAGCAGCACGGCTTGTGGATCAGTGCAGTGTCCATATTCTCAGGTTGTAGAGGGCCTCAGCCCCAGGGCCATGTCTCAGCATCCCCAGTGCCAAAACCTGGCCTAGGCCAGGCTGGGCTCCCTGCAGAGCCAAGAATGTTCCCGTGCAGAGCAGGGAGCCTGCCAGCAGCTCTGTCCAGAGACTTTTGCATTGCAGAGATGTCAGACCCTGCCTCACGTACACTTAAAGGTTGGGAAGTCCAGGTGCCCCCTTTGGGCATGTTCAGACTTCTTCTCATTCTCTTAGATCTTTATTCGTTACTGTAGCTGCATCCTGTGAAGCAGCAGGCCTCCTAACTGCCCTGAGGCCAGCTGGCAGGTTCTGGTCACACCCATAGCACTAAGCTCGTGAGTTCCAAAGAGGGGAGTGCTTCAGTGCTGCCTGCGAGGAGTAGCTGATGCTTTGTGCTAACTCCTGAGCCATGCCCACCAGCGGTTCGGGCACGTGCTGGCTGGTTCAGACAAAAGCATTTCCCAGGACCAGTCTCCACCGTTGGATTCCTGGGATGTTCCTGACCTTGTTACCTTTTCTAGCACTGTTCTTCTTACGTCCAAAGGCCAGCAGAAACACCGCAGCCCCCTCACGCATGTGGAAATGCCTCTGCAGGGGACAGTACACGGGGTGGTGGGTGCTGGCTGACAGGGTGCTCTCCAGTGCTCTGCTGGAAGTGGTGCAGCTCACTTGCATGCTAGCTGTGGCTGGGGCAGAAAACCTGAGTGGGGAGCCTAGCTCAGGCGCACACCGAATACACACAGCCTGGTCAGAGGCCGGGTCTGATCAGCCTGGTTCTGCAGCTTTGATCAGCCTGGTTCACTGTTGGAGACCAGGATGTACAGACTGTGACCTGGCTCAGGGACTCCATCCCACATGCTGGAGCGATGAACCAGATTCCCACTGGTGAAGCTCTTAAGGAGACACACTCTTCATGGGATAAAGGATGTTTGAGGGTATATTTGAATCTGTTCCAGTTTTCTATCCTCCTGTTCTGACAGAGAAGGCGCCTCATCCTGCGATGTCCTTGTTTGTGTTGTCTCCAGTGACTGTATCTCCTGGTGACACACTCAGCCCCAGCGTTTCTCTGAGAACATGTTTTCTGGGGGTTCTGGGTGACCCTTCTATCCATCTGAATTGCTGGCGGCATTTCTCAGAATGGGAATCACAGCCTTGTTTGATCTGGAGCTGGCTGTGTTCAAACGGGAGTGAGTGCACTTAAAAAGCTGACCTGCAGGAATGACCTTTCCTTGTGAGTCTCACTGTAAGGTTTGGTGGTGTTACGGTATTCTGTGGCTCTCCTTCTATCTGTATCAATCACAGCGTTGAACTTGTACCCCACAAGCAGCTTGTAGAAGGATGCTGTCCTGCTCACAGGAAGAGGGGCAGCAGCCCTCTCCACCGAGCAGCAGCCTTGGCGTCTTTCGTGTGCTCCTCTCTCTTATTTCCAGACAAAAGCTGGCTTTGTACACAGGTCTGTGTACCTGGGCAGGCTCCTGCCATGCTCTTAGTTCTGTGAAGTCTCAACATGGTGATCTTGCAGAGGGGGGTCAGTCAGCTTTCTGAAGGATGGCAAGGGCGGGTGTTGCTGCCAGCTCTGCAGCCGGAGGGACTGCGCTGCTGGGAAAGTCAGCCCTGTGCTGGGTTTTCCTCCCCGCTCTGGAGCAAGGAGTAACGCCAGGCAGGGGGGATGGCCAGATTGAATCACATAGTGTGTTTATTCCAAGCTGCCCCATTTTCCTGTCACAGTTGATATATAAATACTGTGTCTGGGCTGCTTCCTACGCAGCTCTGCATGGTGTGCCAGGCATTCATGATGTGCACATCCACGGGGCAGCCCCAGAGCTTAGAGGAGCCTGATTTTACCATCGCAGTCTCGGTTGAAGAATTGCATTAATATAGGGTTTGTTTGGACCTTCTGGAGAACCTTCTGGACCCTGCAGAAACATGGGGCTTCCCTGCCAAGAGTCCACCCTGTGCCCAGGCTGAGCAGGAGCATGCCGTGCCAGGCAGCCCTGCTTCTCCTAGTGCTGCAGCTGGACGAAGTCAACTTTCCAGCAGATGAACATCCGAGCAGCAGCTGCAGGGACTTTCCTTTTCCTGTGATTTTGAGCTGCAGGGACTTGTTGTATTGCCATGCCAGTCTCTTAAACCCTAATTCTTTTTTGCTCAGGACAGGCCTTCCTGCATTTCCCATTTTGATGTCTGCAAGGTGGAAGGAGCCTACTGGGGGTCCTCCATAACTGTAGCGGGGTCTGGCAGCCTGGGCAGGTGGTCAGCATTGCAAATCCCGTTTACGTGGAGCAGGTGTTACGAGCAATGGGCTGTGTCTTCTCTCTTTAGAGAGGAGCCAGTTGGATGCCTCACAAGAATGTCCTCCTTCCCCGCTGCAGGACACTGCAGAGGGTGAGGTGTGCAGTGAGCACATTCTGGGAGCATCCACGCTGGGAGGAGCCCTGGCCAGCCAGCGAATGCTGCCCAAGCCAGCGGGTGCTGCAGCGGGGTGGCTGCCCAGGCAGGGAGCAGCTCTGTGCCTGCGTGCCTTGCACACGTGCTAGCCCAGCAAGCAGTGTGCCGTGGTGCCCCTGTTGTGCCACCCCTCTCCAGGGACAGAGTCGCCAGAGAAGCTGCTCCCTGTGACCAGAGCCAATGTGTTGCCACAGGCAGGTGTTGGAGAGGTCCCCCATGGTGAGGTGCAGGGGCAAGTGCCTGTTCTGAGACCTCTTTTTTTGCCTCTTTCCTGTGCCTTGCCTCGATCCATCCCTGGCTCACCCAGACAGGCCACCGTCCCCTGTCAACGTGACTGTGACGCAGCTGAAGGCAAACTCTGCCACAGTCTCCTGGGATGTCCCAGAGGGAGACGTGGTCATCGGCTACGCCATCTTACAGCAGGTATCCCGGCTCTGTCCCCAGCTTCCCTGTCACTCATTACCAGCATGTTCCTATGTCAGCCCTTTTGCTACAGTTTGGAGCTGCTCTGGCACATGCCTGAGGGCATCTCTGCTGCTGAGCAGCCCTTGACAGGACTCTGTCTGAGGCACCCTTCCTGGTGGGACACAGCAGACCATGTGCTGCACTGGGGTTAGCTGTCCCTGCCCTGGCTTCCCTGCAATTTCTCTGGATAAGGATGGCACTTTGACTGTGACATGACCGTCTTTGCTTGCCTTGCTCCGCGTCCACAGCCCCAGGTAATGGTGGCTTCCCCAGGGAGGTGCCTGGCTCTCAGGCCACACAGGGTGCTGCATAGCAAAGTGCTGGCCAGCCTGGCCCACCCCAGGGGCAGATAGTTGCCTGGGAAGGGATGAGTGAGGGCAGTGTGCCTAGCACAGTCCTGCAGACTAGGATCTGTGCCTGGTGCAGCTGGGAACAGCCTCCTGACACCTCTTCACTCTGGCAGCGGCAGGATGGGCAGATGCAGCGCTTCATCCGGGAGGTGAACACCACCAACCGAGCCTGCGTGCTGTGGGACTTGGCAGAGGATGCTGACTACATCATCCAGGTGCAGAGCATCGGCCTCTATGGAGAAAGCCAGGCCAGTAAGCGCGTCCATTTCCGGACCCTGAAGGAGACCGACCGCCTCCCTTCTAACAGCTCCAACCAAGGTGAGGCAGCTCCCTCCACCTCGCCCAGGTGCTGCTGGTGGGGCCACACCTGGAGATCTCCACACCGCATGGTCAGGGATCCAGCAGCCAGTGGGGAAGGAGCTGCGCTGAGCTGTAGGCTGC
>NW_010397753.1:2084-5420 GCF_000710305.1 Buceros rhinoceros silvestris | reverse complement strand
GAGCTGTAGGCTGCTGGGACACACAGGGTCATAGTGTGTAGCAGGTTTTACAGGCTGCTGTTGTGTCCCCCATGGCCATGATAATGGCCCCAAGCCCTGGTTTACAGTCCTCCTATCCCAGGTCTTGGCACCCTCATCAGCTAAGCAGGCTGTGGCAAAGACGACTGCTGTGGCTGTGGGAAGCCAGTACTGACTGGGCTCTCAGTTCTCCCAGCCTGCAAGCTACCAAGGGATGAACGACGTAACTCAAAAGTCTCCGTTCCTACTCAGATCTACGTTGCACTTTCTTGCCTACATTCTGGTCCATGAGAGATGAGATGATGCCCAGTGGGGGTCCACTGGTCATGGGAGTCTGTCTCCAGCACTAGCTGTAAGAGGGGAACTTGAGAAGAGTGCAACAGGGCAAGCAGATGGCTCGCTTTCCTCAGAACTCCTGTGTTCAGCTCAGGGCTTTCCTAACCTGTGCTGGTCTCTGCATAGGGAGTGACCTCGGTGATTACTCCCGTACATTGTGCAGTCCTACTCTAACCAAAGCAGCTGCTAGAATTCCTGACTGCCTTTGGTGGTGAGGACGGTTTATCTGACATGGGAAAGCCACAGGCTACATGTCCTCTCCCCAGTCAAGGTGTCATCCCACACCCACTCTGGTTTGGAGGAGGTGGGCCTCTCTCTGGAGCTCCTTCTCAGATCCTTGGATGTTGCTGGTCGTGGAGTAGGTTCTGGAGGGAGAGTATCTGCTGCGAGCCCTGCCTGGGTTCTCTTCTCTGCAGGTGACATCACCATGGAAGGGCTAGACAAGGACCGGCAGCTGCAGACAGGCGAGATTATCATCATTGTGGCTGTGCTGCTCATGTGGGCAGGTGAGTGCCACAAGCAACGTTCCTAGGGCAGAGGTGCACAAAGAGGATGGGGCTCAGGAGGGAGCAGAGACATACTGGTGTGGGTCTGGCATCCTTTCCAGTAAGTCCATTGAGCCTTTATAGGACCTTGAGCCAGTGGGGTAAAAGAAGCAGCCCCAGGCACTGCTCAGCAGGGATGGCCTGGAGTGCTTGGGCTGGCCGGCCTGACCGCTGTACTGAGCAGGAGACACAACTGCGGGGCAGGAGCATCCCTGCTGACATGAACTGCCCTGTGATTGGGGCCGTAGCTGGCTGGGCTGACATGGGGTAACGCTGCCCTGGCTGGTAGTGGCTGTGCCTCAGTCGGCCGTGAGATAGGTGATCCCACATAACACCTGGTTAAAGCCGGTGCTCTGGCAAGCAGCAGGTTGCCCTGGGAGAAGGGAAGCCTTGGAGAACAGCCAGCTCCTGACTGGTCACATGCAGCTGCTATGAATGGGAGGTCGTTTGTCCCCTGCTCCCTTCCCAGTAAATGTGGGTTTTCTAGAGGCATCTTGCAGGACTCTCCTTGTCCTGTCCTTGAACACTTCTCTAGTGCACTGGAGGAAAATACCAGATGTCTGCTGCTGGCTCACCCCTTGTTCAGGATGGAGTGTCAGTGCCAACAGGGAGAAATTGGGCCCATCCTGTGGGTGGCTGTGACAATGCTCTGTGCTGTGAATGGGTCCAGCACGTCCGGTGGTGACAGTTCACAGCACTGCTCCAGGGTCTCCCGCTGCTGGATGTGTGTTGCCTGGGATGGGTTCTGTAAAACTGTGGCAGAGGGGCTGACCCCACAGCCAGTTTGTGGGACAGGACAAAGCCCAGGGCAGGCTCCTGCGGGGGTTGCCAGCACTGGACCAGTATCTTCAGGGCCTTGCTGGAGGCTCTCAGAAACCCACTCAGCTGCTCGCTGAACTCGGGGACTGCTCCCCTCATGTGCCCTGACAGCTTCAGCTGCGTCCGTGCCTCATTTGGCCAAGAAGACCTGCCTGGCCACGCATGCCAAGGTGCCTGGGGTGGTCCAGGCTGACACAGACAGAGGGGCTGGGTGCCCAGCACCCCAGGGTGCCCTGGACCTGGCTGTTCCCCAGCCAGGGTGCTGTGGGGAGGGGAGGCACGGAGCAGCTAGTGGGAAGAAGTCCTCCATCCCCTGTCTTTCGGCAGCGGTGATCGCCCTCTTCTGCAGACAGTATGACATCATCAAGGACAATGACTCCAGCAACAACAAGGAGAAGACAAAGCCGTCCTCGGAGCACAGCACGCCAGAGCGACCAAGCGGAGGGTTGCTGCGGAGCAAGGTGAGTGCAGAGAGCTGGCAGAGGGATGGCCCAGAACATCTGCTGTGGCTTGCTGCCTGGGCAGGTTCTGGCTCCCTTCAGAAACACAAACACCCCAGCTCATGCTCTCGCCCTAAAAACTGAGAGGTTTCAGGGTGCAGTGAGCCCTGGTCTCTCACCCATGTGTCCCATGGGTGATTGCAGGAGAAACATTGGAAGAGAGGGCAGAGTGTACCAGCTGGGATGGCTCCCACATTGCAGGGTGGGGCCACTGTCACAGCCCCTCCAAGGCTGCATCCCAGAGACAGGTCTAGCCAGGACCCCTTCTCTTCCCAGCCCCTTCTCTGAAATCACATCTCTGCTATGCTCCTCGGTGAGCACATTCCTTCTTGTGTAAAGCAAAGTGTCTGCTCATGCTTGCAACAGTTTATGAGAGACTCCTCCTCGCCTGCAGCCCTTCATTCCCTTGGCACGCACCAGAGCTGTCATGAGGGGCATGGCAGTGCTTGGCACCCATCAGGCCTCGTCTGTCTCTCCATGCCAGGCATCCCATGCTTTGTGGATGCCCTGTGGCAGACATCCTTCTACCCCCTCACTTACATTTTCTGCCCTGTCCCTGCACCCACCTCCTGTCCAAGGGCATCAGGTGCAGCGTGGCTGTCAGTGGGGACCAAACAGAAGTCAGCAGCTAACTGCAAGCCCTGGGGGCTGAAGAGCACTGGGCAGGGGTCTGGTTCACCCAGGGATACTGGGGCACAGCAGTGGGCAGAAAGGCTTCCTGGGGCGGCAAGTGTGTGGTTGAAGGGAGGCACCAGGTGATGCAGCTGAACTGCAGGACTCTTTCTACCAGGAGCCCCTGTCTGTGCCAAAGGCTGGGGTTCCAGCCCCCTCAGTCTCCCGAAGGAGACACTGAAGCTGGGTCTCTGCTGCAGCTTCCCCACCTTCAGCCCTGGGGCTGAGGGGCTCAGCTGCAGCGGGCAGCCCTGCCGCAGAGCAGCTCTGCTGGTCTTGGTGCCTGCGTAGGAGGCTGAGGGCTCTGCCGACAGGTCTGCGTCCCAGGGGCTCAGCAAAGCGCAGCCTGAAGGCAGATTTTTCCCTCATAGAAGAAGTCACCCTCAGTCAATATAATCGAGGTGTAAGTGCAGCATCAGCTCTGCGTCTGGGGTCCCGGGCGTCCT